>NC_056737.1:363677405-363782405 GCF_019279795.1 Protopterus annectens
TGAAGGAAAAGGGCCAACACACACATGAAGTGCTTATTTATAGGAGTGTGTTTCCATGCAATTGGCTATAGGACTGATACCACGGCTGTTCCACATGCAGTTAGCAAGTGGTGGACTGCAATTCGTGCACAGGACATCAGCTGATCATAAGCATTACTTACACAACTCAAGCTGCTATCAATGCAAAACAGATGTACTTTTCCACATTCACCAGAGAGGGAGAGAGAGAGAGAGAGACAGAGACAGAGACAGAGACAAAGTAAGAAAGGAAGGGAGTAAGAGAGTAAGAACCAAGCATGTTTGTGTATGATCCATGGGTGGAGAGTGGTATCTGGGTATTATAACTGTTGCCTATATTGTTTACTAATCCATACTGTCACATAGTAAATGCACATGGCTGTACAAATTTATGGCTAAGGATTGTCTACAACAACTGCTACAGTGTTTGAAAACTGTTGGCCTTGTAATGTGGACAATGGGACATATAGGTCCTCAATATAATGATATAGCAAAGCCCAGACTGCAATGGGTCCTGTCATTATGCAATCACTCCCACACCCACACAGGGCACTGATGACACACACACAAACACACACTTACCAGTATGGAGTTACAAACCCCTTCTCAACTATATATTGCTATTACAGTATTCTGCGGTTATTGCACGCACCATGGAGCTTGCATGTTTAAGACCTATCCAAAGTTATCTTTGAAGGTGAGTGACATCAGCAATACTGTTAAAAGAGGGATAAGGGAAGTGTAGTATGTGTAAATGTCCACAAAAGCAGGTGTCAATGAAGACAGAGACACACTTTCTCAGGGAAACACACACATTATCACAGTTGGCAGGATTAGGATTAGAAATCCTATAACACTAGCTTGTTACACTACAGTATTACGCAGTTTTCACAAGCGCCATAGAGCTTATATGGCTGACATATGGCCAAAGGGTTATTTCAAGGTGAATGACATCAGCAGATGTGCTAAAGTAGGGCAATGGGAGGTGTAGTGATTGTGAATGGCTTCAAAATCATTAATCTCCACACACACACTCACACACACACACACACGCACGCACACACACACACACACACACACACACACACACACACACACACACACACACACACACACACACACACATACATTTGCCAGTACTAAGATGCATAGGTTCACTGCTTCAGGGGTGTGTAGTAGGTGAATGGGTCTGAAGGCTGTAAAAGGCTAGGCAAAGGCAATACCTTGGCATCAGGTCACATTACAATGGTCTTTACTGTGGCTCAGGAGTGTAGTCCCTGGAGTGGTCCCCACAGGTGGGTATTGTATTCACCATCCACTCATCTGGGTTACTATTGTGGGTGGCCAGTGATGTGCACTGCTTCCTATGTATGTGATCTATATTCCATAACATGGACAGTGCCTGAGTTGTGCACATGTCCCACACTCATGTTCTTTGACATGTGGAAGTGTACTTGAGGTCTCTGGGGCATATTTTGTGTACCTATTGTTATCTTCTGAAGCAGCATTCCTGACCTAATTTGGGGAGACCTGGCTATGGAAATGAGGTCGTACTTGCACCTACATTGACAGCATGATACAGGTATTCAGTGTAGTTAGTGGTATCTGTCCATACAGGTCATGTGTATAAGGCATGGTATTCCCTTTGTGGGTTACATTTGCAGACTCTACAGTTGTTGCAGCCATCCAGTGAGGAACATAGTAAAAAGACCACTGTAAGCATTTATTTGCCTACTGTAGGGATGTAACAGGGTGCCATGACCTTTTACTTTCTGGATAACACACAGTCAGGAGATGTAACACATCACATTACTTTCTGATGCCAGTATCACTGTTGTGGTCAACAGGCATGTAGTCCACTGCAAACACACCGTGGTTACTATCTGTGAGGCAATATGCAGGGAACTACCAATATAGTGGTTGTTGCCTAGCCAAGTGTGTTTGTGTATGAGACATGGATGGAGAGAATTCTCCGAGTAATGCAAGGGTTGACTACGTTGTTCACCAATCCATAATGTCACATGTAGGGCTATGGATTGTCTACACCAGCCTCTCTGGTGTTTGACATCTGCTGTCCTTGAAAGGTAGACATTGTGACATATACTAGGTCCTCAAGATAATAATTTAGCAAAACTCACATCATAATGCATCCTGTTATTACACAATCACAGCAACCACCACACAAAATACTGACAACAAACACACACTCGCCAGTACTGAGATTCAAACCCCTACCTAGTTATGTACTGCTACTACAGTGTACCACATTTATCGCACGCACCATAGAGTTTATAGGATGAAGGATGTCCCCAGGTACTTCTAAGGTGAGGAACATCACCAGCCCTTGTAAATACTGGCTATGGGTGACAGATCCCAAAAATAATTCCACCCTAAGCACACATTTACATTTGGCAGGGGTGAGGTTCAAACCTCTGTTGAACAATCTTTACAGACAATCATGTTACGCATTTGCCACATGCACCACTGACCTGACATGGTTTAGGGTTGGCAACAGGTACTTCTAAGGTGGATGATATCTGCAGGACTGCTAAAGTCAGGCTCTCAGATGTATACTGTGTGTAAATGGGGCCAAAATCTTTGAGGTACACACACAAACACTTGGCATAGATGAGATTCAAACTCATACCTGTGCCGTTACTGCTATTACATTGTTCCACATGTATGGCACATGCCACTGAGGTGTCAGGGATAGACCTTCTCCACAGGGGTATTTCAAGGTGAGTGACATCAGGAGGCTTGCTAAAGTAGGGTAATGGGAGGTGTAGTAACTGTGAATGGCCTCAAAATCATTAATCTCTACACACACACAAAGTTTCACAGGTGCCATGTCTGGGATTAGAATTCTACTTAACTAGTATGTTGCATTATAGCATTACAGAGTTATCGCATGCACATGGATTTCATAGGGTTGGTTTTTATCCAAAGGGGTATTTCAAGGTGAATGGCATCAGCAGGCTTGCTAAAGTGTTGTTGTCAGACTTGGGCTTCATTTCTCTATTTCAAGGTGAATGGCATCAACAGGCTTGCTAAAGTGTTGTTGTCAGACTTGTGCTTCATTTCTCTAAGTGTAGGAGCATGCCTAGTATGACCTTCTGTATTGTGTGTGTGAATCCATTCCAGGTAGGTTGTACTCCAGTGCAGGATTTTGTGTTCGTTATTTACAGATATCAACCTGTTTCTGCAGGATATCTGTAGATAGGTTGACAATATGGAGTCACAATGGATGAAATATAGTGGGATACTGTAACTATTGTGTCTGTGTTGCTTGTGTTACATGGTTGGAGTTAGCAGAGATATTCAGACATGTGTACTGTTTTACACTGTGATGTATTATGTCATCAACTACTGACAGATATACTTATTTGCTCACAGTGATTTCCTGGGAAATACAAGATGAATGAAGCTGTGTTCAGTATTGTGGTCTGCAGCCTACATATTCTTGCACACTCATGCCACTCTGGAGAGGTAGCTGCAGACATTTGCTGATGGGTCCATGTAAATGGTCCAGCACCTTGGTACTGTGGTGGCTGAGGATCCCCTGCTTGTACATCTATCAACATAACAGAATGGCCATATCCTGCTGTGGCCATACCTCTCAGCTGTACAGATTCACCCAGGTTACCCAGAGGCAGGGCTCATATATATGGTCAGTTCCCCTTCACATTGTGGTTTACAATCAGGTTTGTAGCCACCCATTACTGAGTTTGCAGGCAGGGATAGTATGAGCGCACATCGGAGTTTCAGACTTCACACATTCCATGGCGTCCATGCTTCTACACCCCCCCCACTCTGTTATTCTATCCCCTTCCTAACATTATGCGAGTGATATCTGAGAAGTATCCCTATAGTTGTCCCTTCATCCCAACGGTATTTAGGGGTTAGTCCACAGTTCATGCAGAAGGACATGGTGTGCATGCTACTGGGATATGTTGACATGACCTTACATTTGGGTTCTGTGGACTGTGTTATGTTGTTAGTTGGGACTCCATGAGATAACATACATTGGCAGTACAGGTGAGGCACAGGCCTTTGACAGAGGACTGTAGGGCATTTGGTAGTGATGCAGGCTATCTGTAGGAGGCCATTGGATTTCACTGGGGTGACAGGGTAAGTGTGCAAGGTGTTAATGGCAATAGTTCCTGTCCATATTAATCCATTGTTCTGGATGCTGTCAGGGTGCTGCTTACAGCTAGGGACACACCTGCATGGGACACCTCTTCAGCATGCTGCATTCTGTGGGTATTCCCATACAGAAGTGGGAGTCATACTGTACCCATTCCCAACAGCAGGGATATGACCTGTGATAAACTTGTGGCTGATGGTCGGGTGAGCTGAGTGCATGTGTGATATGGAAGCTTCTTGCAGCTAACTCACAGATATACCTGGGACATTCCCGTTATTCTGCCTTGTGCGGGGATATAGGCAGTCTCTCATTACTTCATAACTGTGCCTTTTGTGGTCTGCCAGTGATTGGCCAGACTACATCAGTATTCCATACTATACGGACAACTAATGTGCTGCTAACCTGTATGTATAATTCCAAAGGTGTGTGCAGTTGACAGTTACATTTTATGCACCCTGTCTAGGGTACTTCCACCTGTGTACTGTGTGTATGTATGTGCCCACATTCATGGCATGTCCATCTTTCAGATGATGACAGATATTGACATCTGAACAATGAGCATGGGTGACTGCTGAAGTGGGTCTTGGTGGGATGCATTGTGGTTGGCACTGCAGTTGTCAGAACATGGCCCTATCATCAACAGTACTGTCAATAGGCCACTGGGACACAACGCTCCAACCCTACATGCTGACCACTTCCACACAATATACAACACACAACAACCTAACACACAGAGCCCTGCATATTGTACACATGCAACAATCTATCCTGTAAGTTGGGCCAGCTCAGGTAATCTCTGTTCCACTGTTATCAAACCCACACATACATGTTACTGTATTTCTACATAGGATTTTGGAGGGGAGGCACACCTGACAACTGTAAACATTTGCTATGACTGTACTGTTATTTCAGGTACTCTGTTGTTTTCCATTTTGTTTTGTATTCTGACCTATCATGCAGACTAGCGGCATATCAGTAGAGTACAGATCTTAGGTTTTATTGACCTACATATCAGTTTTAGACTTCTTAACCTTCATAACTAACATACAACTGCCTGACCTGTTGTAGTCTGTCTGTGTAGGTCTGGAGGGGGGCTGTTCTCCATTGCCATTAATAGGAGGCTTTAGAGCAGCCTTAATTTATGGTCATCTACACCTGTCCTGCTGGCTGAGGCTGTTGTTGGGTATGTGAGCCTCACTGACATGCATGTGTGTGTCCTATGGACACACATTTGGGCCACCGCATGTACTGCAGTGGAATTTGTCACCTTGTCTAGTACTGCCTATTTTGTTGACACCAGTATTTGTTATGGATTTCATGCTTCCTGTATAGGTGTCCACTATCTGCTGCCATCCCATTCAGCCATCCAATTCCCTTGCATGCTCACATCCATACCTTAGATACAACTAGCAGAACATACTACTCCATTCAGCAATTGATAGGAAGAGTGACTTACCATGTGGCTGTGCCAGTATTGAGGATGGTGCTGGAGGGCTGACTATGTTGGATGCACATAGTACACTCCCTATACTTGGTAAAGCACAGGTAGTGTCATGTTTGGCATCCCTTTTACTGTATGTGTGAGTCAGAGAGAGGTGTAATTCCCTGGGTTCCTACAGTGTCAGTGTATGTGCTATGTGTTGTCTCTTTGCCAAAGCCTGGGCATACTGTGCATGCCTCCTTCTGCCTACATGGGCAGGCTCAGGTTGTTCCTTCTCTGAGTCACTCTGTGCCTGTGCTGGCCTTGGAAATCATGGGCTGTTGTGTGGCCCTGTCCCATGCTGTTCCTGCTGGAGCTATTTCTACAGGATCATATCGTGTAGCATGGCACATACAAAGAAAATTTGTGTACATGTAGCTGGAGAGTACTGCAAGGCTCCACCGGATATGTCCAGGCACCAGAACCATGACTTGAGCATCCCAAACACATGCTCTGTTATGATTCTGGTTTGTGCTTATGCCTTATTATGGAGTTCTTGTTTGGGTGTGTGTGCATTTCTGATGAGTGCCATCAGCCACGACTTCAATGCGTAACCAGCATCCCCCACTTTGTGGTCATATGGGATGTCCCCACTGGCAAATCTCTGGAACAGCTGCATCATATGCCAGATATGGGAGTAGTGATGGTTTCCAGGGCTGCCAGCCCACACATTCATTATAATGCCCTGGGCATTGCACACAACCTGGCAGTTGATGGAGGGGAAGCCCTTATGATTTATGTAGACCCTATCCCGCTCGCCGGATGGTGCTTTGATGTGTATGTGCATGCAGTCTATAGCACCCACTACCTCAGGGTAATTCTGCTATTTGGTGGAAGAGACACATATTGCTGGTCAACTCCTCATGGGTGTTGAGGAAATATATGTGCTCACAGGCATTTGGTGACATGGAATCCAGGAACTGGTGGAGTATCCTGGATGCTGATGCCTGAGAGATCCCCATGATATTCTCAGTTGGCCTTTGGAAGGTACCTGTGGCTAGTATTTTTAAGCTTACACATACCTTGGTATCCACTGGGATGGGTTCCCCTCTGTTGGTTCTGTGTGTGAAGCATAGCTGGCACAGCTCAACAACTTGCTGTAGGATGTCCCTGTCCACCCTACAGCACTCCACTATCTCCAGCTCATGTAGCCCCCGGTAGGTTACCCTGGGTCTGTACACTCTTCTCCTTCTCCTCACTGTGGATTGGTCATCAGCATTCTCATCTTCACCACCCTCAACATCTTCCACATATTGATGTATGAGAGCGACAGCAGCCCCTATTATTATGTTAGTTTTGTCAGGTAAAATTTTCCCATCTGTGTACACCGGTTGTGTAGCGTTTGAGGGAAAAACCAGAGTGAAAGGTGATTGCATAGTTTATAGTAGTGTTCTGGGCTGGGCTGGGCTGGGCTGCTGCCTGTGTAATTGGCTCATTCTGATACATTTCACCTGCCAGCTATGCTAGTTCTCCTTGATTGCCTTCCTACTGCTGTTTTCCCTTCCAATTGCCATCCCATTTAAGCCCCGAGGCACTCCGTGCACACCCAGTGCTCAGATGTGAACAGAGCTGCTATTTCCTGTTTTTTTTTTTTTTTTTTTTTTTTTTTTTGTGCGTTTAAAACCTGGTGCATGGTGTGCACACCCATTTTGACAGTGTAAACACTGCTAGACAGCCTCAGATATGCCCCTTTCCATAGCTATGCTTAGCTAAGGCAAACACAGGCCACATAGCTCCAATAAGCTTACAGCATGCATGACACTCCCCCTTATGAGGTCATCTACCTCATGCTTATACCATGGTGTTGCTGCACCTACATGGTTAGGCGCAAGCTAACAGGGAGGGGAAATATGTGATTCAGTATCAATCCCCTCATTTGCATAAAACTGACTGCTAATGCACGGTTACAAAACTGACACTCAGCCTTCCCCCTTAGCAACCACTATTCCATGGTATTGTTGTCTTATGCATGCCATTGACTATTATGGCAGAATGCTGATTTTGGTTTAAAAGCTTATTTCCAACTTATTTCTTTTTTTGGGGCCGATCCCATTTGTGCAACACTGCCCTATGCTTAAAGGGCCAAAATCAGCCAAAAAAAAATAAAAGTTATTTTTTATAAATTTTGCAACTATTTACCATGCCAATGGCCATATATTTGGCCATTGACATGCCTACTACATTGAATACATGCTTTCTTTGGAGCTGTCATGCGTCCGTTTTGTAATTTGCAGAAATGTATTTGGTTAGTAGCTGAATACATTTCTGCAGGTTACACTATTTCTGCACAGAGGCCTGCCTGCTTCCTGGATCGCTAATTCACCTCATTTGCATGGTTTTCACCTGCAAATGGGGTAATTAGCATACAGGAGCTGTATCCATGCAGGAATAGTGTAGGAACGCTCATGCATGTCCCGGGAGCTCATTCCTGGATTGCTCATTAGCAATATTGCATGCAGCGGCTCTAGCACTATTCCTGCACACTGTGCAGAGCTTGCTGAATCATGGAGAAAGTTGGATACAGGAATTGTATAAGCTGTAAAAAGGTACAGCATTACATGAAAGACATTAAAACAGTGAAAAGAGAATTACATATGCAAAAACATATATAGATTATAAAGTACATATCTGGATATGGGATTTTACAAGCAATAAAAAATAGTTAGATACAGGGTATTACTAGTACAAGAAATAAATTAAATAGTAACTTTATATACTGGAAGTGGAGAATACAGAGTGAAAAGATTGATTGGTGTAGAGAGAATGCAAAGATAATTGCAGATCATTTTGTATATTGTATCTAGTCAGCCACTGTAGCTAGATAGCACATGCATATAAGTTACTGACCATATGCAAGATCAGTGCTATTTTGTATAGTCAGTCAGAGTGACCGCAGGCAGGAATGAAGATGCACATGTGAGTGTGTTTGAAGTAATGAGTCAGTCAGATAGTTTAAATATATGTTTCAGTTACAATTTCTGATGTGTTTATGCAGAATATACAATTTGAACCCATCACAGTGCCTCAGTGTCTCATTTGAATACAAGAAACATGCGACATGGTGTCAGAATGGGATCCAAAATTGAAGCAGGTCACAAACCATGAGGCACACAGTTAGAACTGGAGGAATATACAGGAGCCAACTCACAAGCAAATCGGTGGTTATTCAAAGGTACTTAAACTTGTTTAAATGATTTTTCAGTCACTGAATAAGTGACAAAGCATTCAAAAGGTTTGAAATAATTACTGTGATAAAATGAAATGTCTAACATTGTGACATACTGATACATGATACTGAATATCTATATAAATAAAAATGTAAATGTTCGTTTGTTCAAAATCTTAAATCTCCGAAAGTTCTTCACTGATTGCTTTGAAATTTTCACACAATGTTGCATTCGAATACGTGCGTGTTTTTATATACCTACTATTATATAGATGTCACCCGTTGCATTCGAATACGTGTGTGTTTTTATATACCTACTATGGATTCTATTTATTTGTATACAAATATGCAATTTTATATGTTTTTGTTGTAACTTTCTTACTTCTTTTTCAGTGCAATCGATCTGCTTTAGTTCATCCAAATAATGCCTCGCAGAAGAACAAACTTAGGTCGTCATACTTGCGGAGCGGAAGCAGTGCGATGAGTAATTGCAAATCAAACTGAGGAAGAATGGGCATCAGCGAACAAGCGAAACTGACAAAGAATGGCTCAAATACGTGCCAAGGAAGCAGCAGAGCGACGTGCAGCCAGACTTGAGGATGCACAGTTGCGAGCACGGCGATCACATTCTGCAGCTTCAGATCTGCTTCGTTCTCCTCGATCGACACTAGCGGACGAAATAAATGCTTGCCTGAAATACTCTACTTTGTGGCGACACATAAAGACGTTAAAATTAACTACAAATATGCATGTCCAGCTGCAAAACGATCGATCAGCTGAGATATTCTCACATCAGTTGCTGGAAATTGGGAAGGAAAGGTGCCGGTTGATCTGACCTCAGGACGAATTTTATTGCCTCATAACTTCTGCAATTTAGTGATGTCAAAGAAGAATTGGTTGAAAAAGTATTTCCCAATATTCAAACCAATTATAAGAATCATGATTGGCTGTCTGAACGAGCTATTCTTGCGGCCAAGAACAAAGACGTCTACGAACTTAACAATATTATTCAGTCTAACATTCAAAGCGAGGCAGTCACATACAAGTCCATCAACACTGTTGTGGAAGCAGATGAAGCAGTTAATTATCCAACAGAATTTTTGAATTCACTCGATCTGACAGGGATGCCACCGCACGTAATGCAATTGAAAATCAGCGTGACAATTATCATGTTGCGAAATATCAACCAACCAAAGCTTTGCAACGGCACACGGCTTGCAGTAAAAAAATTAATGAGCAATGCCATAGAAGCAACAATCTTGACAGGACCTTTCAAAGGTGAAGATGTCCTCATTCCTTGCATTCCTATGATTCCAACGGATATGCCATTTCAATTTAAGAGATTGCAATTCCCAATTCGACTGGCGTTTGCAATCACCATCAACAAAGCTCAGGGCCAATCTTTAGAATTGTGCGGTTTAAATCTACACACGGATTGCTTCTCACATGGACAATATTATGTTGTGTGTTCTAGAGTCAGCAAACCAGACAATCTCTATATCTGCACAGACAATGGAACAACAAAAAATATTGTATACCCACAAGCATTGTGAAATTAAACATATTAGAAACGTGCGCTTTCTTTTTTCTTTCTTTTCCTTTTAACCAGACTGAGCCACAGCAATGCGTGGCCGGATACAGCTAGTTCAAAATAAATATAAAAGTGTTCAAAATAATTTCTGAAGTGTTAAGATGTATGAAAAGGCTAAAAGAAAAAATCATTTTTTTTCACAATGTACTACTTTTCACATTAACTAAAACTTTTAGAAGTATCTGAAGTTTCCAGAGTGTTCGCAATGTTTGCAGTGTTAAAGAAAAGCCTTTTCAGAGAGGTTGTTGTGTATCTGAACATAATTACAAGTACCTGGTCTATGCTTTTATTTAAACAAATTTTGTTGTTATGGCACATGAATTTTGCCGACCTGGACCACTGGTGTTTGATAATAATATTTTTGGGAATTGGCGAGTGTTTGAGCAAAAATATGATATTTTCATGCAGGCTGCAATAAAGATGCATGAACAAATGCATTCATACTTCTTAATTTAGCTGGCTCAGAAGCCATTAAGAGGGAACATTCATTTGTGTATGCACCTGCCTCCTATGCAGGGGAGGGGGATAACCGCCATATTGTGGTACAGGCTGAAATGCGGAAAGACCCTGAGTGCTTATAACATAAATTTAGAGAAATGTGTAACCCACAAACAAATATTACAATGTAAAGGCACATGTTTTACCCAAGAAATCAAAAGCCTGGTGAAACTATAGCAGCAATTATTACCAGCTTAAGAAATAAAGCAAAAACATGTAGATTTGTTGATCTGAGAGATGAGTTGATTAAAGACAGGCTTGTGTGTTGTGTTAATAATGATGCAGTGAGAAAGATTTTGCTTCGAGGTAGTGATTTAATGTTGAGAAAAGCCATTGAGATTTGTGAAATATATGAGCTTACAGAAAAGCATACAAAATACGCTTATGAATGAGAAAAACATGCGTGCAGTGTCTGCCAGTGCAAATGTTGATAGTGTGCAACATAAGGTTGGGTACAAATGGAGATATAAACCGAAGGGTGTGGCAGCTCCTAACCCTAACTATAAACCAAATGGGGCTGCAACAACCAACCTTATTGTTAACTGTCATAATTGTCGAGGCAGTCATGAACCTAAATGAGAAAGTGCTTAGCTTTTGGCCAACAGTGTCATAAATGTAAAAAAGTGTAATAATTTCAAAAGGCTTTGCAAGCCTAAAGTGACACATACTTTTATTAAAAGAGAGCATCTGAGGAAGCAAGTAATCAAAAAGAGAGCTGTAATCAAACTTTCTATGTTGATGGTGTCTCAGGGATTGATGAAACAGTTAACACAGTACATTATCGGTTATAGTAGACGATATTATTGTAGGGGCAACGGCGAATGTGAACATGATAGAAACCTCAAGAAAGTTCTAGACAGTGCTTGTGAAGTAAATCTTAAACTGAATCCTCAGAAGTATAAATTCAAAGTGAAAGAAGTTATTTATGTGGGTCATTTGTTTATCAGTTCTGGCTTACAACCAGATCCGTCTAAGCAAGCAGCAATTCTTGAGATGCCAGTTCCAGAAAACGACACATTTTTACAATGTTTTCTTGATATGGTCAACTATTTAGGAAAGTTCATCCCAGACCTGAGTGAACTTTCAGCTCTGTTACGTGAGTGGACATGCAAACATGTAAACTGGTCCTGGTTGGCAAAACACCAAAAATCATTTGATGTTCTGAAACAGAAAATTGCCAGTCCACCCACACTTGAGATATTATGATGGTCACAAACCTGTAACTCTTTTGTGTGATGCTTCAATGTATAGTCTTAATGAAGCATGTCTTCAAGAAGACATACCAGTAGCCTAGGCTTCCAGAACTTTAACCCAAACTGAAATGCAGTATGCACGAATTGAAAAAGAGCTTTTGCAGTAGTGTTTGCACATTCGAAGTACAGTGATTATATTTATGGATAACCTGTTCAAATAGAGACTGATCACCAACCTCTATTGACAATTCTAAAAAAGTCAATACATACCACCCCAGCACATCTGCGATGCATGATGTTAAAATTGCAAAAATACAATTTCAATATCATCTATACAAAAGGTAAATGTCTCAACCTTGCTGATGCTTTGTCAAGACCACCCAGACAAACAACAGAGCAACATGACAATGAGAAAGCAGACTTTGAAGTCATGGAAGTCAAACATTTTTCCTCATCACATCTTGATGAACTCAGAAATCACACAGCCTCAGACCCAATACTCCAGAAGCTGAAACATGTTATCAGTCAAGCATGGCCAGCATGACAAACTACTCTATCATTTGACATACAGAAGTATTTTCCTTACAGAGGTGAGCTCATGTTGGAAGGTGGAATCATCATGAAAGTGGTAATTCCTACAGCATTATATAAAAATTTTGCATCATAGTTACTCATGTACTGATTCAGCCAAAAGAATGGCAAGATGCATAGTATTTTGAAGGAAAAAAACCTCTAATATGTTCAATTTGCAATAGTACTAAATTGTACGAGCAAAAAGAACCACTTCAGCTAACCCAGATTCCTGAATTACTATTGGTGATGGTTGCTACTGATATCTTCAAATGTAATGGTAAGCATTATTTAGTAGTAGAGTAGAGTCTTATTCAAATCGATTTGAAATTGACCTTCTTCTTAACTTAAAGTCCAGCATTGTCATTATGAAATTGAAGAGACATTTTTCTGTTCATGGTAGTCTGCACAAAGTAATTTTTGACAATGTTGCACAGTTTACAAGTCAGCAGTTCAAGAATTTATGTCCATGTTACTAGTAGTCCTGATTATCCACAGTCTAATGGATTAGCTAAATATGCAGCTCAAAGTGCAAAACATTTGTTGCTGAAATCCAAGAGAGATGGTGCCAATGTTTTTCTAAACCTACTTAATCTCAAAAATATTCCTTGAGATAATTTGCTTGGCTCACCTGCTCAGAGATTAATGTCCTGACAAACAAGAACAACTTTACAGATTAGTAAACAATTGTTAGTACCAAATGTAAAGAACCACAGAATGGTCAAGGCTTGACTTTTAAGAAACTGTCAGTCACAAAAGTTATACTACAATAAGTCCAGCAAACCTCTTAGATCATTAAGACAAGGAGAAGTTGTGAGAATGCAAGCATCTAAAGGATATGACCAAGTGGGTATCATCAAAAACCTTTGAAAAGAACTAAGATCTTGCATCATACTATCTGATGGAATGGATTTTAGAAGGAATCAAAGACACTTATTGCCAGTCTGTAAACCACTGACGCACCATATTGCCTGTGCCACAGACTCTACTTCTCAGACGAACTCTACACTTGTTTGAATTCCAGAGGACAGTGTACTTTCTTCAAGTAATCCTGATGTAATCCCTGAAGTTTCAATTAAGAATGAATCCCCAGAGACTGTCCCTGTTGCTAAATTCAGTCAAAGGTTTTATGTGACCAAATCGGGTAGAATTTCTAGACCCATTTCAAGATACACAGTGACTTGGACTTAAATTTATTTGTTGAAAAAGCACTGACCAAACAAACGAGCAAAATTCTATGAAGGCAGTGATTCCAGGAGGTAAAAAACAAGCAGAAAGTCAAATCACCCTTTTATTTTGTGAGCGCTTTTGGCAAAAGACACTTCCCTCGCCTTCATCAGACAGAAAACAAATTGAAAACTTTAATTACCATGTTAAATACTGAAATCAGTGATGACATCATAACAATATCCGTACACTTAAAGATATATTGAATGTTATTAATATATAATGTATAATGAGACAATACCTAAAACTATGAACAATTCATGTCTAAAAAACCCTTTCTATTTTAAAATACACAAAATTGAAATTAAAATTAAAATTATATATATATATATATATATATATATATATATATATATATATATATATATATTCTTATATATATACATGCATATATATGTATATATAAATGTGTATGTATTGTCTTTAACTGGGGCCACGAACCAAGCAGGAATTTAAATACATTTCCAAATGCATGAATAAAATATATTTACATTAATGCAAAAGTGAATTTTGTAAGAAAATATATATGAAGTAAATAAAAATAAAATATAAATTATGAATAATCCACATAGTCCAACTACATCAAAATGCTACACCAAACTCATGTTGATAACATGAATTGATTTAAATAATACATATGACGCATATAGAACGTATCTAAAACACAACCTTATATTCTTGTTATATCAATTGAATGAATGACTAAAATGCCTATTTGTCTAAAATCATATGGAAGTTGATAGTATTATAAAAACTCCATTTATACATAATAGTGGATCGCACAACTGCATCTTCCCTGGATGAACGCATGGACACAAATATGTATATATATTAATTAATATATGAATTCATGAACATATTCGAAATAATTCATATGGAAAAATGATTATATAGGTATGTGTTAACTTTTTCATTCATTTTATTTTATTTTATTTTATTATGTTATATTATATTACCTAAGCAAAGCCAACAGTTTCAGGAAACATTTGATGGACAATATTTCATTTAGTCCAGGGGGCATATACGCTGCTGTGCGTATCTGCCAAATAGCCACATTCAAGATACACAGTGACTTGGACTTAAATTTATTTGTTGTTATATGTTGATGTGATATCTACCTTATTAAAATATCTTGTTCTCCTATTGCATGTCAAACAAATCAAAAAGGGAGAATGTAGATCATTGTGTGTATTGTACTTAGCCACTGTAGCTAGATAGCATGTGCATGTAAGTTACTGAGCACGTGCAAGATC
Organism: Protopterus annectens; assembly: GCF_019279795.1. Lineage (NCBI taxonomy): Eukaryota > Metazoa > Chordata > Ceratodontiformes > Protopteridae > Protopterus > Protopterus annectens. Next base: position 363,692,546 of record NC_056737.1, read on the forward strand.
AGTGCCATTTTGTATAGTCAGAGTGAATGCAGACAGGAATGGAGGTGCACACATGAGTGTGTTTGAAGTAATGAGTCAGTCAGTTAGCTTAAATATATGTTCCAGTTACAACTCCTAATGCGCTTATATACAATAAACAACTTGAAGCCATCACAGTGCCTCAGTTTCTCATTTGAATATGAGACGTGCAACAATGATAGTGTGAGATTTTAAAGGTGTGGATTATAATCAGCTGGAGAAGTGTCAGAGATGAGTTAAGGATCTGAGGCAAGCTGAGGAGTGAACAAGCTATGAAAACTGGTCAGAACTGGAATCTCTAGGGATATAGAAGAGGCAAACAGGCAAAAAGGAGAAGGCAGACAATATAGCTACATGGTTATATGAGGATGGTGATTACAGAAAAATATAGAGTATACAAGATGTTGATAGGAAAAGACAGTGAAGCATAGGTAAAGATGGTACAGTACAGGGAAGCACACAGAATAGCAACTGAGGAAGTGTAACAAAGGTGTAAGTTAAAACAGAGTTGACAGAATGTGAAAAATGGGTAAGAAATCTTTTTTAGGGTAGAGATCATGGAAAACAGAAATGTCAAAGTAATGAATGAAATTTCACCTCAGTTTCCAGGACTGAAAGGGAGTTGAAGGCTCTGTAATGGATGGATGCTAGAGTACAGTACGAGAAATGAATGAACACGGTTTCCCTATGCTCTAGTGAGTCATCCCTATAACAAGTCACTTCACTGATATCTCAATATCAAAAAGCATGTTAAAAAACATAAAAACGGGAAAAATTGCCCTCTGCACCTCCAGCAGGGAGACTTGATCACTCACACCACTCAACTTATGCATATAAACTCCCCAGTCAAACTACAGTGAGAAAAAGTGAAAAAAATACAGTAGTGCACTAGTGGTTTCCTCCACACAAGACAATGCAGTTTTATAAAAAATATCAAACAAATTCATACAGATGATGCCTGATGAAAAGAACCCTATCAGAATGCATATATCCCTTATGTACACTATCTTAAAATGAGAGGAAGTGGAGATGGCAGAATCTGCTCTAACTGAGGAAAACAGGGCACTGCCATAAGATGAGCTGTGTCTCAAGGTCATCAGGAATTGGCCCAGTATGCTAGTGGTTCCCTTGACATAAATCTTATTGGTTCATAAGTTCATAGGAGTATACCAGGCTAATGACCACTGGGAACATTATAAGCCTATTCAAGCATCCCAAATGTATCCCCACAAGTTAATGCACCTCAGAGGTTATTTTAAGGGGTATATGTAAGCTAGGGCAAGATTTACAGATTACCTCTGTCCAGTCAATTAGAGACATATTGGTGAGACCTGAGATGTATTTCTGATTTCACATCTGCTAGTCCATATTATAATTGAATAGGTTAGGCAAGACATCAGCTTCAAATGGATGGGAATGCTAGTTCCAGAGGAGAATTCTCTGACACATACCTGTCACCCCAGCATGTCCTATTTATGCTGCAAGCTAAGTTTAAATCCCTAGATCAAGTAATTCTTATGCTATTCTATTTGTGGATATGCTATTGTCCATTAGAGTGGAGTCGAAGGATGCCTTGTATGCCAGGAATAGATCACCTCTCAAGAGTCTATAGGATACACACTACAGAGATAGGCTAGTGATCTTCAACAGATCGCTGGCCACTGCTTGAGGATTCGATTAGTGGAAGATGGCAGGAGTGCTATCTTTGTACAATAAAGAGAGAGTAAAAAATCCACTACAGGACTATTAGCCAGTAGTAGGGGAAGGAAAAGGCATGGAAATAATCCTCAGTGGAAGACTATTTGATTTCCAATAAGACAGTAACCTCAACAACAAAAACCGCAACAACCTAGATGGTTTATTGGTCTAAATAAGCAGTCAGCTGATCATGACTCATATGTATAACAGGGTTGAAGGAAAACTTGACAGGGTACTGCAGATAGACATGTTCTACTGGGCCTTCATGATGATCTTTGACAGTATCACACAAGTAGTTGCTAGAAAGAGTGAAGAGTCAACTCAGCTGGCATACCATGTTAAATTCCTGGATATAGCTCAAGTGACATTAGTTAGATTAGGGGCCTGTGATCTTGATGGCTGCCAGGGGAGGATGGGCTTGACCACCATGAAGGCAGTGTGGAGTGCAATAGGACACATACAGCCACAATTCCTAAGAAGAGGGGCAGTACTGCAGTGTTTGTCCTGAGGGAATGTTTTCACAGTGCCAAGCTACCTCCTAGCTAACCTTCAGTTTTAAGTGTTTAAACCCATCCACTTGCAAGGGGATGGCACTGTGGGTCACCTTAATAACACATATAGCTCTCCCCTCTCCAGGCCCAGAACATGGATTAGGCCATTCATGAAATGTTCATTGTCAGCATGCCAACAAGTGCACAAGCTAACTCTCATAGCTGCCTGCATTACAGCTTATCTGAACAGTTCTTGCCCTTGTACTGTTCTGTGGTATTTCATCAATATGGAGGAATGAATATGCAAAGTCTAACTGGGAGAGGTTCGATGGGAATCATGTCAATAGACTGACACCTTTTTCTCTGACAGCAAAAACTCTGAAAAAGTTTCACTGCAAGGGAGACTTCACAATACTATAAGCAGTCCAGAAGAAAACCATTAAACATGTGTGTGTCTGCATATGTATGCGGCTGATAGAACAGTATAACCAAAAACCAGAAGAGATGGGGCCTTCTCCCTAGAAAACAGAAGAAACAAGCAGGATGTAATCTGGAAGATGAACTAAGTGCACAGCACTGATGGAGGATATACAGGAGAGTGTCTGCACACAAAATCATCTGCAAATGCATGTTCCCTCCTTACACACTGAGGTAATTGTGGAGCACATCGGAAACATGCACAGTAGTCTATGTATTCCTTGCACACTGAGGTGAGTGTGTGTGTGTGTGTGTGTGTGTGTGTGTGTGTGTGTGTGTGTGTGTGTGTGTGTGTGTGTGTGTGTGTGTGTGTGTGTGTGTATGTTTAGCAGCAATGGATCCTGGTAAATAATGTGTGCGTGTATGTGTGTGTACGCGCACTCCTTACAAACTGAGATGAGTCATTGTGGAGCAGTGATGGATCAAATAAAATGGTGTCTTTGTGTCTCTTATGAACTGACCTGGCTGTGAAGCAGAGATGGGTCATGCATAACAATGTGTAAACTCCATTTGTGTAAAGTTGGCTGTGGAACAGAGTTGGAACAAGCATGTCTGTGCTTGCTTCTTACATACTGAGGTGAGCAAGGGGAAAGATGGATCAAACATGACAGTCTAGTTTTTCTGTATGCACTGAGGTGAGTATAAAGAAGTAATGTATGCTTTCATATCAGTCTGTGTGTACGTTGTGCACTGAAATGATTGTGAGACAGTGATTATGCCTGACAATCTGCATTTGCTCCATACACACAAAGAAGATGATTGTGAAGCAAAGAACTTACAAAGCAATCTATTTGCTTTTGCATTTAGCTAAGGTGATCCTTAGAAGAGCGGGAATGTAAAATTCATTGTTTATTGCAAGTATGCATTTTCATTTATACTAGCATAACTGTGGACCTGAGATAGAACGTACCCGGCATTGTACTTTTTAGACCCAAGTAACTGTGGACCTGGGATAAACTCTGCACGACAGTGTGTTGTTTATACTCTAAGCTAAATGTCAACTTGAGAATCTATGTGGAACAAACTTTGTTCCTTGTACACTAGGACATTTTTGTTTGTCAGAAATTGTGTTACTCTCAGCATATACTGGAGAAAGTTACAAAAATTAAGGTGTAGATAATGTACTCTGCTCTTATTTTAGCAGGGTTCGAAGAAGTGTATAAATATTGATGTTCAAATATAACTTTCTGCACATTCATGTTTATGACTACAGTGTGCTATAGAGACTGTTGTGCCTTCTACTCATTTTCTATTCATTTTATATTTTATGTCTTATAGTGAGGTATTAGCCACATGTTCTGTGTTTCACTAAGAACTACTTTCATTTATGTAATATTTGCATTACAGAGCTTTTCTGGACATGAATTCACACAAAACATCCTCTGGGCAGCTGAACATGGCAGTTATAAAAAAATACTTACATAGCTACATAGACAAATAAATTAATAAAAATGTGGACCTGTGGAGAAATGTGTACAGAAGTGTGCTTTTAGCAAACTGATTCAAATGCAGCCCTCATTTGAAGAATAAAAAATACAGGACATTATCTATATTGAGGTAAGTGCAGACTTACGATGGGACTTACACTACAGTTCTGACATGGAGTACACACACAGCTATGTGTTCCTCACATTGAGAGGTGAGAGAAGAACTGCAGTGTGTTGTTTGGCTTTTCCGCCTTCTGAAACTACATGAAGCATAGCTTGCCGTATGTTCTTTATATGCTGAGCTGGCTGTAGACCTGACCTGGAGTCTGCATGGCAGGATGTACTTTACATAGTGAGATAAGCCCAGCACTCAGATGTAGCATTTAAAAAAATCCAAAATATAGACAATGGCCTTGCAGAACTGCAGCAACTCCTATATCAGCATGCCATAGGCTGGATGAATGCCTACACTAGTACAAATTGTATAAAAGAGTCAATACAAAGATACACATGCAGAAACAAGATGTTTGAAGGGGGTCCAGAAAGCAAAAAAAACTTCTTAAAATGTGACAATGTGTTATAGGCAGGAAAAGCATTCTTTGGTAAGGATATGAACAGGATCCACTGTCTTGTAAAATCAATGAAGAAACAGATATATTGTGCATTTGGCATCAGAAAATGAAAGTTAAAATGCTGATCACTGAGCTCATAAGCCTTCTTGAAAACCTATATACTTATTTAGTTTTAATGCTCTTATCTCACATATTTTTAATTAAAAATAATATCCTTATGTTCCTTTCTATTTAAGAAGTAAAAATAATGTTCATGGTCATGATAAAGTCCTACCAAAGAAAAGATGATTTTATGGAGACCTTCCAAATGTATCAGATTTCAGGAGGCAAAATGTCAAAATATGCTAATTGAAATGCAAGCAATGCATATTTAAAATACTTTAAATCCACTAAAACAAAATATACTGCATAACCAATCGTCATGCATGGGGACATGTAAAACAAAGCTCTGTAGTTCACTTACTTGAGATGGCCTGTTGTATCTCCACACGCCGACAGTATACGGAAAGTGAAACAGTGCACATATTGTGGGTACTCTACAACAGGACTGTGTTTTTATTACCATACAATAGTCAGATTTCTGCCAGAACAAGTTCAGATAGCAATAGAATACTTTATTAAAGAAGCTTTGTGAAAGCGTAACTTGTTTCAAAAAGCTATCTAATAAAATATAATACTATCTTTTGGATTCATTTGAAATGCAGGTGGAGCAAATGGTAGTAACTAAGGAAATGATTCTACTGAGCTGAGATATAGGATCTGAATTGCCCAGATGTAAAGCCCTTACTAAGTTTGACGCTACTGACTAGCAAAAGAAAAAATCAGTTTTTGGAGAATGGAAATCAAAAGCTAAATCAAGTGTAAAACAAGTATTGAATATTGTAAAGGAGATAGAAGTTGGAGGTGAGATCTTTAGAAAATGGAAGGAGAAAATTACATAGAAATAAATGCATCTGGGGGGCAATACATCTGGAATAATGTTTAGAAGAAGGAATGAGTAAGTTAAGGGAAGGCATGAATTGAACAATTTATGTAATATCTGGGTGATGGAAATTGTTAAAGTATTCTTCATGAAAATAATAAGGACATTTCATTTGGTTTGTTTTCTTTTTTTTGTTATTGCATATGTACCTATGCCACTTTTTAAAAATGTCATGTTTAATAAAGATGTATAAAAAGATTCCTAAATAGAACATGGGGTCAGTGGGTGAAAGCCGTATAATTAGGTTAATGCATAATTCATCAGATATACTTCCTAGCTTCTACTTCCTGGTTTTCATCTTAACCAACAGCAGTTTCTTTCTAATGCTTTCCACCACGTAGTGTCTAATGATTCTATGTGGGGAAAATGACTCACAGACATAAAACATGTCTGCATCTCTTTTACTAAGAAGCAATGGCCTTTATTCAACCACAGATTAAAGCACTATATCATCAGTGTGGTCACATGCAAAGAGGAATAAAGCTGTGACTATAACATGGGATCTGGTGAGGAGGGTAGAAGTGAGCATCTGATATTGGTTCACCTGTTCCTGGGAGGTTGTGGTGACCTATTGCACTGGTGACATCTAGAGAAGAAGAGATGTAGCACCTTCAGTAAGATCTTTAGCAATGCTTGTTTTGCAAGCAGTAAGTACATTGCTTAGTGGGAATGTGGAATGCACAGTATTGCACAAGCTCTTTCTGATGTCAAAAACTGCAGTCTGAATTGATGCTGCAGGGCTGTGGGAGTTAACAGCATAAATTAAAACAAAATAAGAAAAACAACTCTATCACTGGATGATGGCATAACTCTTGTTAACTGACTCTCCTTCCTGGTGGGAAAAGAATACGTTGGGCTGTCCCTCTGAAAGCAACGAATGGATCAAATGGATGCCCAAGTGGGAAGGCTTAAAAGACACTGTGGGGGTGGAGCCTAAAAATTAAAAAATAAAACACTACATCATTGGCCCTTTATTACTCAGGTAGGAAGTCTAATTTTTACAGTAGGCATTTCAGAATACCAGGATTAAGTGAATAAAAAACCCACTTGAAAACAAAGTACTTTTGTTCTAGTCACAGCACTTTTCACCTTTCCATTTTAAAGCAGCATAGTTAACATCTACATTGTGTGAACTATAGGTATTGGAGTATACGTAAACTACTTGCTGTGATGATATGAGGTAGTGCCATCTATGCGAGGGAGAGTAGGTCAGTGCATGTGTAACATATGCCATCATAGCTAACTGGAGTTTTGTAAATAATTCTATGTCATTTGACTATCACACTGATTTGCAAAGTTACTTGCATTAAAAATGCATCAACAGAGTGGGTCCTGCTGGGCAGAAAAGAGATATACATGTATGTCAAGCAGTATTATTATAACTGATTAAATGGATATGTTTTAACAGAGAATTCTGGAAGGGAAAAGGTTAATCTCCGACAAGCTAATTGTGAAAAAATAGGTTGAAAATTAAATGGCTTGGTTAATGCCGTAAAGATTTTATCTTACAGGTCTGATTGCAGCCAGAGACAAAAATGTCTGGGAAAACCAGAACTAGGAGTCTTACTGTATTGTCCTTAGGAGGTGAACTAATTGTTACCCAGGAAGGGTGGAAGTTTTTGAAATTGTTTTACACCTTTCAGATTCTGCAACAGATCTTAGCAAAGCTCTGAGTATGTATTGTACCAGAGTCAAGTGACTAGATGTGATGTCATTCTATAACCCCTACTGAAACAATTTTTTTAGATATTAGTGAGAGATATGACAGAACTCTTGCTGCAGCACATTGTTCTTTGAACCTAACAGGAAAGGTCTCTAACAGATATCTCATACAACAACACACCTGATCTTGCCTTGCTGTAGTAAGCAACTCAACACACCATCTAGCCTTGCTTTAGTAAGTAACTTAACTAGGGAGCAGTAATTCTTTAGACAGTCAGGAAAATATAGTGAGATTAGTTAAGTTTGTTTTTATGCATCTGTGAGAATTTGTCTAGCTGTATTTTTTATATTTCCTGTGATGACACTGGTGTTTATTGTAACTAGATAGTCAGAATTCTCATGTTTTCCATTTTATTATTTATTATTAAATATTTCTATACATTTTATTGTGGCTGGTCTTTTAGAGAGTACTTTTAACATCTTAAGAGTACTTATACTTATTTTAGTGACACTGTGGCCACTCCTGAAAGTCTTACTGCATTGGTCAAACTCTACCATTTGTATTAGTAATAATTTTACTCATTATAATTGGGTACCCTTGTAAGATACTTAGAGTAGCTGATTGGTGGCAGAGTAATTACCTTATAGTCTGGGCAGAGGGGGCATGGCTGGTAAATCTGTGCAAGTCTTTCCTAGGTTTGTGTGTATGTCTTTGTGTGTGAAGAGCAAATATCCAAGTGTGTGTGTGTGTGTGTGTGTGTGTGTGTGTGTGTGTGTGTGTGTGTGTGTGTGTGTGTGTGTGTGTGTGTGTGTGTGTGTGTGTGTGTGTGTGTGTGTGTGTGTGTCAGCTACTGGGAAAAGGGACACAGAGCTCCAAACTTGTCAGTATGGAGTCTTGTTTGGGGCCTGGAGAAAAAGAGAGTCCATCCTCATGTTTGTAATGTGTTCCCTGTGTGCTTTTAAGGGAAATTGTGCTTGGTACAGAAATCTGCATCTGAAAATACTGTGTATATCCATTTTTGTTCCTAGTGGCTATCCCTCACCAGTGTCAGGGGTGAGGATTGATGCTCCTTGATTACTGGCCTTCAGTTGGGGCTGTCACACTTGCATGCTAAGTTTCCCTAAAGAAATCTCTTTTCCCACATATGTGCTTCAGTCATGTACTCTTATTTCTGACTATGCATTGTTATAATACTAATGTGTTAAATACAATCACTTAAAATCATCAGTTATTTCAAAGTGAGAAAACCTGAATCAATGTTACAGTTATTTTTCCACTACCAACCCTGTTATACCAAGATATTAAAAATGAGCAATTACAGGTGAAATAATATCATCCATTAATCAGTGTTCTCTGGCCATTTAACATCTTTTATCTAATAACAGTCAAGACTGAATCAACTGTCATGCCTGTGATGTCCATCCTTTTTCAGGAAAACAGTGTGTTGTCTAAAGCACAAATGTCCCTTGGTCCTTATCTTTGCAGTATTAAGTTTATTATCACAACTTTAAATCTGGCCCTGTGGCTTACTATGGGCAGATATTTTTGTATACATCTAAAGTTGCTTATCTTGCCCAGTGTCAGTCATGCACAGCCTTTTATATAGCTAAGACCAACAATTCACTTAATAAACGTATTTATCAGCTTTTGTATAGCATTAAAAAAGAGACAGCAGAAGTGCCCTAGTAAGGCATGCAATAAACTGCGAACATTTTCCTCTGTTCAGATTTTTCATTCTTGAAAGGATTACAGATGAATGCATCAAAGGGGACTGGCAGAATTTATTATTGCATAAAGAATTATGTTGGCAGATATGTTTGGATGCCACAAGTGTACCAGGTTTAAATGAAACAGTATCTGTTACTAGTGAACTGAAATATAAGCCTTCTTTGAGTTTTGACTGCACGTTTTAAAGTTACTTTTTCTGCACCCTATTTCTTTAGAGCATTTAGTGGCATAAAGCCATTTTTTTACTTTGAAAGTGGATCTTATAATATTTTATTGTTTAACTTGTTGACAGTGGTTTTCATTGTTACAAAGTTTTACTATTGCTTTTAAACAGTACAGGTTATTTTTAAATTGCGCGGGGTCACTTTAAGAATTTTGGCGGTCTTTTTGATGCATTGTTATATACTTCCTGTTTGTTACACACTTCCTGTTTGATAGAAGAAAGGGGCTGTCTTAGAGTGTTCTCATTATGTTACAGCCTTTTTATGTCTTTATTTCTTTCTGAAGATGTCTACAATAAGTTAGATGAAATCGCAAATATTTTAAATGTTTTTTCAATACAAGTCATCACTCTGAACCATTTGGCTGTCCTGATTGTTTTGGTTTTTGGATGTTCTGCAACTTATAAACAAAGAAAGTCATTGTTCCACTGTATTCAGCATTCATCAGACCTATCATTGAGTACAATACCCCCTTTGGTATGTACCTAACCAGGCATATCCAACATCTTGAATGTCCACAGAGGTTCCTCACTAAAATTATACAGGGCATAAGTAACATGTCCTATGCAGTCTGCCTCAAGGCCCTATCCCTGTATTCTGTCTCCCACAGGCTCCTGAGTGGAGATCTATGCCTGGCATATAAGGCATTGTCAGACTGCATATTTACAAAACAAACAGCACCAGAATTATCCATTCTAAAAACTTAAACCTTGCCTGTGATATAAACAGGACCTGCTGGAGAGACAGGTATATATTACAGAGACCATTTAATCCAATTAAAGTGTAACCTGGACAGTTGGAAGGAGAACAGGAAATTCATCCCTGGTTTGGCACCTGTGTTACTAATGGACACAGGAAGACTGTAGATGGTTCATCTTTCAGGCCTCTGGTTTTAATGTTTCACCTCCCGAGGCCCTGCTTACACATATCAAGGGCACCAGAACTTGTCAGAGAATTGGGATGCATGGCTAAGCTTTAAAAGGCCCTTGTGGTCATTAGCCTAGTAAACACCTATGAACCTATGAGGTTCTGGGTTTGACTACTTCATTCTCAATTTGCCTGCTATGTGATTCTGAGTAAGCCATATAACTAGACATTGCTTCCTGACCTCCACTGAAAAATAGGTTTCAGCTCAGTTGGACCACCAGTTCAAGTAACTTTACATACACTACTAGCTATCCACTTACCTTAACCCAACCCTAACCCTAAGGTCCGTCACTATCGCACACTCACCTCACCCGCTCCTTAACCCTAACTCACCTAACCCGCCCCCTAACCCTAACCTACACACAACCGCACACTTACCTGACCTGCTCCCTAACCCTAACTCGCCTAACCCGCCCCCTAACCCTAACCTACACACAATCGCACACTTACCTGAACCCGACCCGTAACGTTCCAACATATTGAATGTTGAAAACAGCGAAGCCACAGCAACAGCCCACTGAATTCTTTCCCTGGGAAAAAATTCTGTGTCCTGCACCTTTGCTGTTTTCAGCATTTGACAAAACTGGTTCAATATTATAACATTCGAACTTTATAAAATTCAATGTTATAATATAGACCCAATAAATACACCGTGCACAAAAAGAACTACAGGCCAGTGGATAAAAGTTATATAATTAGGCTGATGAACAATTAATCAGTTGCAATTCCCAGTTTCTACTTTCAGGTGATTTATAGTTTAGCCAATGGCCACATTATGATTTCTTCCAATCAGTAAAACCTAGTGATTCTGTAAGAGAAAGCACCTCTCACATGGCTACACCTAGTCTCTCAGTACTGTCAAAAGTGGATTGTTGGGTTCTTGACCCTCAGGTCAGGTTCCAGGAAAGTCCTGGCTATTAATTTAGGTTGCGAAATGACTTTTGTTTGCATTTTAAAACTTATAAAACAACTCCACATACTCTTTAGGGAAGTCTTGGGTTCGGGGGGCTGTGTTTTAATAAATTGTGGAACCTTCGGTCAGTTGTCCATTCTTGCTTTTGTGCTACTGGACTATTTTTATACAGTTTGTGCTCTGTTTCATGGTTTAATGTGTTTTAAAATTCATTGACTTGTTTTGCTTGTGGCTCATCACTGAGGACTAAACAGTGCATGAAAACATATCTTGGAGGTTTCACACAGCAGGAATGCATTTTCTGTCTAAAGAGAACTGCTACATCAGTCTAGTAGCAAGTTAGTGCATTGTAGTGCTGGGTAGCAAAACTAGACAGAGATAAATCATTTTTCTCTTGTTGATATGATATTAAATGAAATGAACTAATTTTTCTTTGTTTCAGTTAATTGGACTGATCTTAAATACACTAGCAGACTTCTTCTTGCCTAAGAATGGGCAGTAACTTGAGGTCATACAACAAACTAGTAAGATAGGAGTAACAACCCAAAAACAGCTGTGTACCACTTAACCTAGAATTTTTAGTGTCCTGCTGTATATAACTTTTACCACTTACAATTCCTTTCGGATAAATACATTCAGTAAGCTAACAAGTATGATACACTTACTTTCCTGCTTTCTCCTTTAACTTGGATAATAAAAAGTTAAACAAAGTAGCAGCAGTACATTCCTTGTAATTAGTACAAAACTCTAGTAATCAGAGACACAAGGATATGGCTTGTATCAAAGGAAAAGAAGCCTTCACCAGACCCAGAAAATAAAAAAAATATACATTTAATAAGATAAAATACAAACTATAAAACAAAGATTCTTATCAAATATATATTTTTATTTTCCGGGTCCAGTGAAGTCTTTGTTATAAGCCACCTCCTTGTGTTTTTTGATTGCTAGTGCTTTGTTTCTAGGAGGTTACTGCCTTTTTTTTAGGTTTATTAGTCAGTACAAAAATCCGATTAATTCCATTGCAAAGGTTATTTCCTAACCGATGTATTTTGAAATTATATGATACTTTATAACTAAAGCTTGTACTAATTATACACTAACAGTGTCTTTCCTTGTCATTGCCTACAGCACCTTATGTTCCTGTTTCATACTAGATGTCACTCCAATTACATTACATGTCTTGAGGCTTCTCACAAACAGGTGGGCAGCTAAACAAATGAAGCCTTTGAAGAATTCCTTCATTTCAAGATACATGCAAAGTCAGATGGAGAAAGACTAAGCTGCTACATGTCTAGCCCCTAATTTAAGCTCCCCCAACACATTGCATAAGTCTTGTCATATTATCGGCAAAGTAGGAAAGATCTGTCACACTGTCAGAAAATAAATTATAATTTATATTTAAACTAAGAAAAAATCAGAAACCTCAAACAGAGTGAATTTTCCAATTACAGTTGAGGGATTGCAGGTCCATGTCTAATCAAGCTCAGAATTTATCCTTTTCAGCCCTGTACTATAAATTAGAAACTTGTTATCTGGTGTCTGTGATGATCTAGTTATTTTACTTACAAAACCAAATGAGTTACAAATATAGAAGAATGAAGCTTGTAGCAAGTGGCAACTGTTTTTTGAAAGCACTGAACTGGGTGACCACTAGCTCATTTTTAATTTGCACCTCCACCCCCCAAAAAAAAAAACTCTCAACTCAAAAAGATTTTGGTTGCTACAGGAAATTTTATTTCCTTAGAAAGAAATAATGGCTAACTTAGTATCAGCACTTGATGGTTCATTAGATGGAAACTGCCCTTTGTTTTTTGGGGGAAGAGTTATTATTATTCACATATATATTTTTTCTATTGCTTATTCACAAGTAAAAGTCCAAATTGTGGAAAAAGATTGTAAAGCACACATCTGGTTACATACTACACTTGCCATTGTTTGCATAAATACAACACTACTGGTGAACATATCAAATAAATTCAATTCTGTGAAATGACCATCCCCTATGACAAAACTTTAGGCCAGACATCTATCAATTTATAAATCTCTTGTCAGGTTTTCAGCTACAGACTAGAAGAAGCTTGTCATAGAAGATGCAATGATTGTTTCTTCCTTAGTTTGGATAGCTTAACCAATTTTTCATTTCTTGATGACATAATAGCAACTCTCAAAGTAGCAGAAATATGAACTTCAGGCAGTTTGGGCTACCTTATTTCCAATAGTCTTCTGAAATTCTCCATTGAAATATAAAGAGTTTGTGGTACACTAATTGCAATTCTCAAAGCCATGATCCTAAACATACAAAATCATTTGCTATATTAATAAAAAAAATGTTCACATAAAGAAAAGTCTTTTCTATGTGAAAATCAAAAGCTGGGGTTATCAATTTGAACGCTTCTTGGCATCATGTTTAGAGTGTTATTCTTCTCTAGTAGTAGTATGTATAAGACATTCAATTCTTTTTTACTCAGTCTGGGCAGTGTACCTGTTTTTCTTTTTAGTTTTGTTTAAAATTTATTTGAAATTTCCCAAAGTGGTGTGATGCTGTGTGTCTCATAGCAATGATTTCAGATGGTAAAATCAGCAGTTTTACTTTTTTCACTGACTAAGAGCAAAAATAAAACATCCCTGAGGCCCAGTGCAATCACATCCAGTACTTGGTTCTGGAAGCTCAGTACAAGCTTCACTGCCAAACATTATCAGGGATAAAGCCCCCCTACATTACCTTATTAATGCCTCCTAACCCTAACCCTAAACCTTATTCTAAAAACATTTCTATAACAGCACCACTTTTCAGACAAACTTAGGTCTGAATGTTGTGACAGGGTTTTTGTTTAAAGATTGCAAAATGAAATTCTTTTCTTTTCGTGATCTTTGGTAGAGCTGATGTTTTGGCTGTTCAGTATTGTAAATGTCTGAAGTGTTATTGCCAGTTTTTTGTTTTTAAGATTTTGACATTTCAGTCATTTACAATACATTCACACACACACACACACACACACACACACACACACACACACACACACATATATATATATATATATATATATATATATATATATATATATATATATATAAAATATATATCAGACATACCTGCATAACAAATTACAAATATGAAGAAAACATAGTGATGCATGTATGAATCAATGTATAGCAATATATGAGTGCGTAAGTGTGAGTGTTTGTGTGTGTGTGTGTGTGTGTGTGTGTGTGTGTGTGTGTGTGTGTATGTGTGTGTGTGTGTGTGTGTGTGTGTGTGTGTGTGTGTGTGTGTAATGTATGTGTGTGCAGCTAGACTGACTGAAGAAGTACACTCAATTACTGGTATTCCAAGCTAGAGTGCATCCTTTCTAAAAATGCCTGTGAGTCACACTCGTCAGTGTTGCTCGTCTTATGTGCAGTAAGAAGACAATGAGGCTTGGGTGTTCATTTAAGTAGTTTATTGCATACAAACACATCAAGATAGATGGAAGAAACATTGAACTTAAACAAACTAACTGACTGACTACATACATACATGGTCTCACTCTGGCTTCTCACTCAAAATGGCACTCTTGATTGCACGTGTTCAGCACTTATATACACATACCCACTGACTGGAATGCTTCTTAAAGGTACATCACACACTCTGTTCTACATCCCTCCCTCTTTACTGAGCTGTCTGTTATAAGCAATGACATTTCATTAGGCATGCAATTATACAGACACTAATAAAGAAAACAACAGTCATGTCCAGGTTGCCATGTATCTGGAGCTAGGTTTCCAGATGTGCTCTGATCTCATAACATAATAGTTAGGACTGGGTTTAGCAACAAGGACAGTCACTGAAGAATGTTCTGCTTGTGACTCCCAGGGATTTTCTCAGGAACAGGGATTGCTGACGGAATGTCCTCTGGAACAGGAACAATTGAAAAGTCACTCTGAGAAGTAGAGTCTTTACCACAGGCAAGATGCTATAACACTGATTCGGACACTGGTAACACATTTCTGATTTCATCTGAATCCCATTCCTTGTGACTCCACAATGTATGATCTTGGCTCTTGACACAAACTTTTCACAAATCCAATATGATCAAAACATATTGATGTCTGCATCCTCACTATCTCCCCAATTTGTAAAGAACAGAGCAGTTTGCTGGTTTTATCAAAGTAAGACTTCTTGGACAAATGCTTCTTCAGCAGTTAGGCTTTTACTGCTTTGTTGTTTTAGCACATGGAACCAATAAATTACTGCTGATTAGTAATGTGGTTCTGGTTTGTCTCGACATAAGTCTCTGGGATGGTGAGCCAAGATGATTATCACAAGGAATGTTTCTGAGATTTAACAAGTTTAGAAAAGCATCAGTATTGTCACATCTGGATTTCTCTAACAGCTGTTTTACACTTTGAACTGCAAGTTCAGCCAAGACATTTGACTGAAGGTATTCAGGACTACTCGCAATATGAACAAAGTCCCATGCTTCTGCAAATTTCTTGAACTGTTGACTAGTAAACTGTGCACCATTGTCAGAAATAACTCTGTGC
Organism: Protopterus annectens; assembly: GCF_019279795.1. NCBI lineage: Eukaryota > Metazoa > Chordata > Ceratodontiformes > Protopteridae > Protopterus > Protopterus annectens. The sequence continues at coordinate 363,708,187 of NC_056737.1, forward strand.
AGACTACCATGGCAGAAAAATGTCTCTTTAACTTAGTAATGACAGTACTGAAAGTTAAGTTAGGAAGTAGGTCAATCTCGAACTGATTCAAATAAGAGTCTACTAACACCAAGTAGTGCTGACCATTTCACTCAAAGATATCTTTGGCTACTGTCGACCAAGATAGTTTAGGAATCTGGCTTAACCAAAGTGGTTCTTTTTGTTGTGGCTTTGTACTATTACATACTGAACAAGATGAACTTTCCTAATATCTCTTGACATAGAAGGCCAAAATATTAGATCTCTCACCCTTCTTTTAGTAGAATCAGTTCCTGGGTGACCACATTGAAAATCTGAATGTATTCTTGTTGCAAGGATTTTGGATCAATCACCTAAGGACCTTTCATGATGATACCATTGTCTGACAAAATCTCATCTCTTTATAGAAAACACTGCTGCATTTCTACTGGTAAACAAGATTGTTTGGAAGGCCATCCTTGACTGATAAAGTGGTTGAGCTTCTGGAGAATTGGATCTGAAGCTGTGTGAGTTCTGAGCTCATCAAGATGTGTGGAAGAAAAATTTCTCACTTCCATGACCTCAAAATCAAGTTGCTCATTGTTATGCTGTTTTGTGTTTTTTTTTCTGGGTGATCTGGATAACGTATCAGCAAGATAAAGAAGTTTGCCTTTTGTATTAACAAGAGTGAAACTGTACTTCTGCAATTTGAGCATCATAGGTTGCAATCTGGCAGGAGATGTATGCATAGGCTTTCTCAAAATAGTGAGTAATGGTTGGTGATAGGTTTCTAGCTGGATAGGTCGACCATAAATATAATTATGAAACTTTGAAATTGCAAAAACAATTGTCAAAAGCTCTTTCTCAATCTGGGCACTCTGCATCTCACTTTGGGTAAGAGTTCTCGATGCATAGGCTGGTGTATTCTCTTGAAAAATAACTACACCTAGACCAAACTTAGAAGCATCAAATGAAAGAGTAACTGTTTTTTAAACATCAGAGTAGCAGAGAGTTGGTGGGTTAGCAATTTTCTGCTTCAGGATATCAAATTCTCTTTGGTGCTGTTCTGAATATGACCACATTGCATCTTTGCATTTCAGCTGTCTTAGCAGTGCTGAAAGTTGGCTTAAATCTGGAATGAACTTGTCTAGATAGTTGACCATGCCAAGAAAACATAGGGCTTGGACATTTTTCTGGAGCTGGCATCTTGAGAACTGCTATTTGCTTGGAAGGATCTTGTCATAAGCATAAACTGGTAAACAAGTGACCAACACAAGTGACTTCTTGTAGCCTTAATTTGCACTTCTGAGTATTTAGCTTAAGATTCACTTTGCGTGTTCTTTCCGGACCTCTTTTGATATTTCTGTCATGTTCTGCCATGTTCTGTCATGTTTGACTTCACCATTACCTCCTACTAGAAAAAAAATTGCTCCATCGCACCCTGAAAGACTTCACTGGAAGAATTTATTTCAAATGGCATTTTCAAAAATCTGTATCTTTCATATGGCATACCGAATGTGGTTAACAATGAAGATTCCGATCAAGCAAAATTTGCCAAAATGAACTTTTTGCATCTAAGACAGAAAAAAACAGTATAGTTTGGCATGAGGGCAGCACCCTCTTTTATTGTGTGCATTGGATGATGAGGCCTTTTTAATGCTTTTTCAGATCTGTTGGATTAATACATATTCTGATATCATCTGGGCTTTTCATATAAGCTACTACCATGGTGGATACCCACTCAGTAGGTTTTTCTGCTGGACAAATTACTCCTAGCTGTACCATTTTGTCTAGCTCCGATTTGACTCTGTTCTGCATAGCTACTGAAACTTTCTGTGCTGGTCTGGTAACTAGGCTGACCTTTGGGTCTAACTTCATAGAATATGCAACTGGTAGTTTGCCTAGCTCATCTGCAAAAATATCAGCATACCCAGAAAAATGGTTTGGGCAAAATCTGACCTGTTGTCATGCAGACTTACATGGTGGACTTCTTTATTAAATGAAAGCAGTCCCATTTTCAAACTGTCTCTGACGCCTAATAATGACTGCATTTGTCTCTTGACTATGTAAAACTGCAAGTCATAGCTGTTCCCAGCAGAGTACATGAAAGCACTACTGAACCTTTGGTATGAATCTCTTCACCACCATAAGCAACAAGCTTCACACACTTTGTCAAATCAAGCTGTCTGTAGCTTGTACTTTAACAAATGTTTCTGCTGACATAACATTGTACTTTGAGCGAGTATCTACTTTGCGCTCTGTGGGACTCCCATTAATCCAAACAGTACAAAAGATTTCATTCTCTGCCCGCAAATATACTGCATTGGCTGTTTAACCAAGCACAGACACTCCATCAACATAAAATGTAAGGTTTAAGCTTTCTGATTGATCAACTTACCTCTTAGAATGTCCTATTTTAATAAAATAATGTGCCTCATTTGATTTACAAAACCTTTTGAAATTATTTCACTTATTGCAAGAATGATACTGCTGACCAAAAGCTAAGCACTCTTCTCATTTGGGTTCATGATTACCACCACAATTACGAGAGTTGATTATAATGTTTGCAATGGGTTTTGCTGAGTCACCCCTGTGCTTTGCTGCGTGCATCTTGGGCCTTACTGAAGTAGCTCTAGGTTTTATTGAAGTTGCCCCACCCTTGGACCTGTATCTTTTAACCTCGTGCTGCATACTATCTACATGAGCTGTGGAAGGTACTGGAAAGCTTGCTTTCTCATTTGTAAGCATACTTGTATGGCTTTCTGTAAGCTTGTATATCTGACAAATCTCAATGGCCTTATTCAACATCAAATCACTGTCTCAAAGCAAGCAAAATCTTTCTTACTGTGTCATTGCTAATACCACACACAAGCCTGTATTGTATCAACTCATCTCTCAAATCACCAAATATGCATGTTTTAGCCTTATTTATCAAGTGAGTTATATATGCTGAAAACGTTTCACCAGGCTTTTGATCTCTTATGTAAAATATGTGTATTTCCATTGTAATATTTGTTTGGAGGTTACACATTTCTCTAAATTTACATTTTAAGCACTCAGGGTCTTCCAATGTTTCATCTGGTACCATAATATGTCAGTCTTTCCCCTCCCATGCAAACACAGCAGGTGCATACACAAATGAACGCTCTCTTTCAGTGGTCTCTGAACCAGCTAAATTAAGTAGACTAAATATCTTTGCACATGTGCCTTTGTCAGAAAAAGCAGCCTGTATGAAAATATCATATCTCCAATTTTCTGCAATATTATTATCAAACAAAAGCAGTGCGGGTTTGCAAAATCCTTCTGCCATGCCCAAAGATGATAGTAAAACACAATGCAATCTTAGCCCTAATAATTATGTACGAACATTCACACACACACACACCAGGTACTTGTAATAATAGAAAAATGCACAATAAACTCTTCAAAAGACTGTACTTTGCAAAATATTCTTTGAAATAACTGTACTTTTCCAAATAACTGCACACACTTGCAAACTCTTTGCACACTTGGGATACTTTGAAAAGCTTTAGTTAATGCAAAAAAAGTAGTACATAGCAAAAAATATGGTCGTTTTCCTTTTTTGTACATTTTATGCAATTCAGATATTGCTTCAAATATTTTTATAATTATTTTGAATATTTTTATCAGTATGTTGCAGTTTTGGAAATTTCGTTTAATAAGAAATTCATTTTGAGAGTTCTGAGTGCTTCATTTTATATTTGTAGCAAAATAAATAATTTAAGGGAGTTTTAGTACCTGGAATTTGTTTATGACCTGTTTTGTGAATCGTTTGAGCAGTTGAGATGATCCACTTTTATGTATTCCTCCAACTTTAACCGGTTGACTCATGGCTGTAACTCTGATTCCATTCTGACACCGTGTCATTCGTCTTATGTGCATTAAGAAGATGATGAGGCTTGGGTTTTCATTTAAGTAGTTTATTTCATAAAAACACATCAGGATGGGTGGCAGGCACACTGAACTTAAATGAACTATCTAACTAACTGACTGACTACATACATGCATGCTCTCACTCTGGCTGCTCACTCAAAATGGCACTCTTGCTTTCACATGCTCAGTACTTATATGTACATGCCCACTGACTGGAATGTTTCTAAAAGGTATATCACACACTCTGGTCTACATTCAGCATGATGAAATGATAGAATTATTCAGAACAGAGAGAAACAGTCAAGAATGACTGCAGCGATGGGGTACTCTGACAAATGACAATGACAAGAAGATTAATTAAAAGAAATATAAAAGTTATATAAAAGACTGCTGCTTTAAGTAACTGAAATGAAGAATTTTTCTTGCATCAGAAATGCATTATTTCATTTGTGTGGTTATTCAGAAAGACTAAACAGTCCATCAAAATAATAAGTTTTAGTGTCATGGCTGAGATAGCCTTTTATATAGTCTCAGAAGAATGGAATAACACACATTGTTAAGAAGTACATAAGCAGACTGACTCCACTCATCTGGAGTCCTTATTAGCTGGCAGTGGATGTGAGAGGCTAGATTTTTTAAAGCCATACCTCGATGAAAAGCTTATACATCACAATAAGTATAGTTTTTAGTCTCCTTTCCTGAATAAAAGAGTGGTGTCTTATTTTAATTTCTCCAAGTCTTTTGGATTTCTAATACTATGATGGGAATGGACCCCATTTTTAAGTCAACGTATGATAAAAGTTCATAAAATTAGTATTGTTTCAGTCTTTGATGTTAGCCAAAAGTACTCTTCACAGCATCTGCAATGTGCCCAGAAATGACTCCTTCTGCAAATCATACGTAGTTACATCTATTCGTAAGATATCTAAATACAGCTGTAAATTCTTTTTTATGAGATCCATTGCTCCTACTACTATTGGAACTGTCTGGGTATCCTTTTTCCACATTGCCCTCATTTCTGCCTGCAAATCCTGGCATTTTATGAATTTGTGACTTTTTGTACCTAAGACACTGTAATCACTGGTTGTAGCAATTTCAGTGATCAGTGCTACTTTTGTCTTCCTTTCATGGACTACTATATCTGGTTTTCTTGCATCTATTTTTTTGAACTGCTGGTAATGGGTGAGATTCCATGTGATACAAATGTCATCATTTTCTATAATGCTTTGAGGCTCATGTTTCCAGTGCTTCTCATCTACTTCAATATTATAATGTAACAGTCTTGCCACATTATTATGACTTTCAGTGTACAGGCCTTCTGCCGTTAGTATATCACACCCAGCTACAAGATGTGCAACTTTTTCCAATTCTGTTTTGCAAAACCTCCACTTGTCTATTTCTCCAACATATTCAATGGACTTTGTAAACCAATGTGCACATAATCTACTATCCTGGGGCACAAATATTAAACTTTTGCCTTTTGGTTTAAATTCACCTCTCCTTAGCTATTCTGTGCTAGATTCTGATCGACGTGAAAGCTGTTCCAGGAGTTTTCTGCACTTGCAATTATATATTTATGCATTTTCCGCATGTCTTGCCTTCGCATCTGATCCTTCACCTTATATTCTTTCTTTTGTTTTTTGGAAAATTCAGTTGCTGCCTGATTTTTATCTACTTCTGTTTTGATTTCCATTCTCTCTTGACACCAATATGCTTCTGCTAAATCAAACAGGGAAGTCATCTTAGAGTTGTTCTCCTCATGTTTTAAAAGTTTCACTTTGTTTGGATTTTGTGAGGTCAGCAGATATGTACACAGTCCTGCAACTGCACATCTATACATGTAATCAGTTTCCAGGAGGCCCATAGCCCCTTCAGAATGGGGAATATATAATCTTGGTATACACTGATTTTTATAAATCATTTGATAAGTATGAAGCATTTTTCTTATTTTCCTGTCCAGCTGATCCAATACATTTTGCGAACAGTCAGTCACCCTAAAACTGTGAGTTAGAACAGGAAGAACAAATTGGTTTACAGCTTGGACTTTGATCCTAGATGTCAGGGATATTTTTCGTATTAATTTTAATCTTCTAAAATATTCCTTACTAAGTTTTATTCACATTTGTTCATGTTTTATTGTTAATTCTTTATCAATTTCCATATATTTATACACTCCCTCCTGCTCAAGTTCCTTTATATAACATTCCTGTCCCAGACTGATATTTTCTTGGTATTGCAGCTTTCCTTCTTAAAGATCACTTTTGCACATTTATCAAGATCAAATGATATTCTTGTATCATCTCAGAAAGTTTTGACCACTTACTATTATGCGTTCAGTTCCTCATCTGATGAACTGTATAGTTTTAAATCATCTACAAAAAGAAGATAAGTCTTTACACTTTTTTGTTTTCTGAAAGCTGAATTGTAGCCCATGACCTAATCTGTTAAGTAGACAGCTTAATGGGTTAAGGGCAAGACAAAAGAGCAGCTGTGACAAAGAGTCACCCTGGAATACCCCCCTTTAAATTTTTTTCCCTGGGATAATCATTTGTCCTTTATCATGGCTTAGCTGCTAAGTGGTTTGCCACTGTTTCATGGTCTCTGTAATGTAATCAATCAATATAGGGTGTATCTTATACATTTGTAAGTACTCTTTTATCTATGAATGTGAGATGCTGCCAAATATTTTTTTTTATAATCTATCCATGCCATACCTGATTCTTCCCATTTTTACAATTCTCCATTATGAGTTTAACAACAAATGATCCTTTGTTCCATATGACTTCCTCTTGTTACCCTTTTGTTCTATTGCCATGTTTGAGTTTTCTTCTAAATAATGACTATAAACTATCTTCTTCTCTTTCAGCTGTTGCCATTAGGGGTCAACACAGTGGATCATCTGTTTCCATTTCTTCCTGTCCTCTGCATCTTACTCTGTCACACCAACCACCTGCATGTCCTCTCTCACCATATCCATAAACCTTATCTTAGGCCTTCCCCTTTTCCTCTTACCTGGCAGCTCCATTCTTAGCATTCTTTTCCCAATATACCCAGCATCCCTCTTCGGCACATGTCCAAACCATCGCAATCTTGCCTCTCTGGCATTGTCTCCAAACTGTCCAACCTGAGGTGACCCTCTAATATACTGATTCCTAATCCTGTCCATCCTTGTCACACCCAGTGCAAATCTCAACAACTTTAACTCTGCCACATCCAGCTCTGACTCCTGCCTTTTTGTCAGTGCCACCATCTCCAACCCATACAACATAGCTGGTCTCACTACCCTCTTGTTTACCTTCCCGTTCACTCTTACTGGTACCCGTCTGTCACAAATCACTCCTGACACTCTTCTATTATGGCATCCATTCCAGTGTGTAGTTTATACATAGTTGGAAGACAAAAGTTATTAGTCTATAGTTTTTAGGATATTTTAGGTTCACTGTTAAGGAGGAGTATCATTTTTACTGTTGTTAACTAGGTTAGCGTTTGTTCATGGTGCGCATATAAATAGTTTTCACTCATGGCTAAATCTTCATGTAAAGATGTTAATACTTTTAGCCAGTAGTTAGGGTCTGCATTTGTGCCTAGGTTTTCCATTTAGGAGCTTTTTTTAATTTTATTTCAATTTCTCTGGCCGTTACTTCATCCCTTTCATATCCTGCACATTTGAACTTCTTATTATTTCTTTTACTTCTTTTATACATTCAACATCTTTGTTATGTTCCACAGGATCTTCATAGATATTTCTCCAAAATGTGTCTATTTCTTTTTTTTTTTTTTGTGGTGTTTCTATTCTTTTTGCCTTGTTTCTCAGTTCTCTATAAAACATCTTTGTGATCTCAATAAATTGCTTATTTTGTACTTTTCCTTTATGGTGTCTCTTACCTGAGTGATAGCATGCATTCAGAGTGTCATACCTTTCAACTTCTAAGTACAAGAAATCTGGGCAAAGACAAAAATAATGGGGGACAAAGGCTGAAAATCAAAGACATATTTTAAATATTGCTGTTATAAACTTAGAACATTGCTAGAATAACATGTTTGCATCAACATGCATTTTCTGAAGGATATAAAGTATAAAACTCAAATATATCTCATTATTCAGTGACTTCAATCTTCAAAGATTGCCAGAAAAACAGAAATTTTATGAGGAGCAGACCAAAAATCTGAGGCAAAAGCTGGACAGTTGAGATGCATGATTCAGACTACTTTCAATTTCTTCTGCTGTCGTGATCAGATGCCCATTGTATCATAATGAAAATACCATGTGTGAAACATTTGGCATATACAAAGAAATCCAGCAAGTCAGAGAGTCTAACAAAGAAAACATACCTTAGACAAGTCCACATGGCATTGTCTTTTCTTTAAATTTAGCTATCTCTTTGACTTAAAGATTACGGGAGTACTCCATATATCATCTCAACACTTCTACTAGTAAAACTTAAAAATGTTAATTAGTGAATCCAGATAAATATCTATTATTTATATTTATATTTATATTTATATTTATATGTACTGTATATATACGACTATCCTATATGGTGGCATCATCCTAACCATAACTATCAGAGAAAATTGAGATTCACCCGGATTCAGCAAGCTCTGCACGATGTGCAGGAATAGTGCAGGAGCTGCTGGAGGCAATATGGCCACTATGTGATCCAGGAATAAGCTCCAGGGATTTGCACAAGTGCTCCTGCTCTTTCCCTGCATGGACACAGCTCCTGTATGCAAATTATCCCATTTGCAGATGAAAACAATGCAAATTAGCTGAATTTGTGATCCAGGAAGCTGTCAGCTGGCCGTGCAGGACTAGTGTATTGTGCAGAAATGTACTCGGTTAGTAACCAAATACATTTCTGCAAACTACAAAACGGAGCCATGACAGCTCCAAATAAAGGTTGTATAGTATGTGTAAAGCATGCCAATGGCCAAATATATGGCCATTGGCATGGAAAACAGTTGTAAAAAAAAAAAAAAAAAACTTTTATGTTTTTTTTAGCCAGTTACGGCTGTTTAAGCATAGGGCAGCAGTGAGAAAATGGGATTGGGCCAAAAATAAAAAAAAAAAATGAAATAAGCATTGTATCCAAAATCACTATTTTGCCACTATACTCAATGGCAGGCAGAAGACAACATATCCAGTGAATAGTGGTTGCTAAGGGGGAAGGCTCAGTATGGGACTTGTAACTTTCCATTAGCATGCAATCCTATGCAAATGGGGGGAATGATACTGAATTCCAGATTACCCCTCAATGGTAGCCAGCACCCAGCAGTGTAAGTGCAAGAATACCATGGTGCAAGCCTAAGAGTTAGCTGACATCATAGGGGTGTGTGTCAGGCATACTGCAAGCTTAATGGAGCCCTGTGGCTCTGGTTTGCCGTTAGCTTAGCAGAGCTGAGCAAGGGGGTGTGTCTGAGACTGCTTAGCACTGTTTACATTGCCTAAATGGGTGTGCGTGCCATGCACCGTGTTTTAAAGGGAAAAAAAAGTAAGCCAGGAAATAGCAGCTCCGTGCAAATCTCAGCACTGCGTTTGTGCGGTGTACCCCTCGGCTTAAACAGGAAGGGAATGGAAAGGGAAAACTGCAATAGGAAAGTAATCTAGAAGAGTTAGCATAGCTGGCAGGTGAAATGTATCAGAATCAGCCAATTACACAGGCAGCAGCCCAGCCCATCCCAGCACACCACTATAAACTATGCAAACACCTTCCCCTCTGATATTTCCCACATACTCTACACCACCGGTGTACACAAGTGGGGAAATTTTAACAAATAAAAGCAACAAAATGATAGGGGCTGCTGTCGCTCTCATACATCAACATGTTGAAGAGGCTGAGGGGGGTGAGGATGAGAATGCTGATGACCAACCCACAGTGAGGAGAAGGAGAAGAGTGTACAGACCCAGGGTAACCTACCAGGGGCTACATGAGCTGGAGATAGTGGAGTCCTATAGGGTGGACACGGACCTCTTAAAGCAAATTGTTGAGCTGTGTCAGCCACACCTCACACACAGAACTAACAGAAGGAAACCCATCCCAGTGGATACAAAGGTATGTGTAGGCCTAAGAATACTAGCCACAGGTACCATCCAAAGGCCAACTGGGGATGTCATGGGGATCTCACAGGCATCAGCATCCAGGGTACTCCACCAGTTCCTGGATGCCATGTCAGCACATGCCAGTGAGCACGTATATTTCCCCAACTCCTGTGAGGCGTTGGCCAGCAGTATGCGTCTCTTCCACCAAATAGCAGAATACTCTGAGGTAGAGGGTGCTATAGACAGCATGCACATATGCGTCAAAGCACCACCCGGTGAGTGGGGTAGGGTCTACATCAACCGCAAGGGCTTCCCTTCCATCAACTGCCAGCTCATGTGCGATGCCCAGGGCATTATAATGAATGTGTTTGCTGGCTGCCCTGGAAGCTATCACAACTCTCACATATGGCATCTGATGCAGCTGTACCAGAGATTTGCCAATGGGGACATCCCTTATAGTCACCTAGTGAGGGATGCTGATTATGCACTGGAGCCGTGGCTGATGATACCCATCAGAAATGCACACACACTCGAACAAGAACTCCATAATGAGGCACACGCACAGACCAGAATCATAATAGAGTGTGTGTTTGGGATGCTCAAGTCACAGTTCCAGTGCCTGGACACATCCATTGGAGCCTTGCAATACTCACCAACTACATGTATCCAAATTGTCATCGTATGTGCCATGCTACACAATATCATCCTGCGGAAACAGCTGCAGCAGGAACAGCATGGGGCAGGACCACACAGCCCCCCACCAGTGCCAAGGCCTGCACAGGCACAGAGTGACTTGGAGGAGGAACAACCTGAGCCTGTCCCAGTATGCAGAAGGAGGCATGCCCAGTATGCCCAGGCCTTGGCAAAGAGGCAATGCATAGCACATACACTGACACAGTAGGGACCTGGGGGATGACACCTCAATCTGACTTGCGCATACAGAAAAGAGATGCCAAACATGACACTACCTGTGTTTAACCATGTATAGGTAGTGTACTATGTGCATCTGACATAGTCAGCCCTCCAGCACCATCCTCAATACTGGCACAGCCAGAAGGTAAGTCACTCTCCCTACCAATTGCCGAATGGAGTAGTATATGTTGCTACTTGTATCTAAGGTATGGATGTGAGCATGCAAGGGAATCGGGTGGTTGAATGGGATGCCAGCAGATAGTAGACACCTATAATGGCAGCATGAGATCTGTAACAAATACTGGTGTCACCATAGTAGCCAGTACTAGACAAGGTGACAAAACTCACTGCAGGAAATGTGCTGGGCCACATGTGTGTCCATAGGACACACACATGCCAGTCAGGGAGGTTCACATAATCAACCACAGCCTCAGCCAGCAGGACAGGTGTAGACAAACACAAACAAAGGCTGAGCTAAGGCCTCTGATTGATGGCTATGGAGAACACCCCCCAGACCTACACAGACAGACTATAACAGGTCAGGCAGTAGGATGATAGTTCTGAAGGGTAAGAAGTCAGAAACTGAAATGTAGGTCAATCAAACCTAAGACCTGTAGTACACTGCTATACCTCTAATCAGCATGATAGGCTAGAATACAGAATAAAATGGATTACCTGAAATACCAGTACAGTCATAGCAAATGTGTACAAGTGTCAGGTGTGTCCCCCCAATCCTATGTACAAATGTAGCAACAGACAGCTGAGCCCCCCAATCCTATGTAGACATGTAGTAACAGTCATGTGTGCCCCCCAATTCTATGTAGACATGTAGTAACAGTCAGGTGTGTCCCCCCCAATCCTATGTAGACATGTAGTAACAGTCAGATGTGCCCCCCTCCAATCCTATGTAGACATGTAGTAACAGTCAGGTGTGCTCCCCCCTCCCAATCCTATGTAGAAATGTTGTAACAAGTCAGGTGTGCCCCCCAATCCTATGAAGAAATGTAATAACATGTATGTATAGGTATAATAACAGTGGAGCACAGATTACCTGAGCTGCCAAGGTAGCATGATAGATTGTAGCATGTGTACAATATGAAGGTCTGTGTGTGTTAGGTTGGTGTGTGTTGTATATTCTGTGAGAGTGGTCAGTATGTATGCATGGTGAGGTTTGTCCTGGTGGCCATTGTCCAGTACTGCCAATGACAGGGCCATGTTCTCACAACTGCAGTGACAAACACAATGCTTCCCAGCAATGCACATTCCAGCAGTAAGCCATAGCAAATGTTTGGAAGTAATAAGAGTCACTATCTGAAAGATGGACATGGCATGAATGTCGGCCCAGATATACAAGCGGTACACAGGGGGAAGTACCCCAGACAGACAGTGTATAATATGTAACTGTCAAATGGACACACCCTTAGAATTGTGCATACAGGTTTGCAGTACATTATTTTGGCTCATAGTAGGGAATACCGATGTCATCTGGCCAAACACTGGCAGACCACAAAGGTCATAGGAATGAAGTATTGAGAAACTGTTGATGTCCCTACACAAGCCAGCATAGGTGGAATGTCCCATGCATATCTGTGAGTCAGATGCAAGTAGTGTCCATAGCACACATGCACCCAGCTCACCCCACCACCACCCATAGGTACCTCTCCGGTCTTATCCTTGCTGTTGGGAATGAGTACAGTATGACCCCCACCTGTGTATGGCAATAGCAAAAAAATGCAGCATGCAGAGCAGGGGTCCCATGCAGATGTGTCTCTAGCTGTAAGCAGCACCCTGCCAGCATCCACAACACTGGATCAATACTGACAGAAAGTATTGGCATGAACACCTTGCACACCTACCCTGTCACCCCAGGCGAATATAGTGTATTGCAGTCTGGGACTGTATGAGTGACAGAATTCAATGGCCTGCTATAGCTGGCCTGCATCACTACCAAATGGCCTACAGTCCTCTGCCAAAGGCCTGTGTCTCACCCATACTACCAATGTATGTTATGTCATGGACTCCCAAATAACAACATAACACAGTCCACAGAACCCAAATGCAAGGCCATGTGGACAAATCACAGTAACATATCTACCATGTCCTAAAGCATGAACTGTAGACCAACACCAAATTACTGCTGGGGAGGTGATAACTATAGGGAACATATCAGATAATGTTTGCATAATGTATGGAAGCGGAGAGAATAATAGGGGGGTGGGTGGGAGCATGGATGGCATGGAGTGTGTGAAGTCTGAAACTCAGCCGTGTGCACATACTATTTCTGGCTGCAAACACAAGAATGGGTGGCTACAAACCTGCTCATAAACCACAATGTGAAGGAATAATGTCCATAATTATGACCTCTGCCTCTGGATAACCTGTGTGAATCAGAACAGTTGTAAGGTATGGCCACAGCAAGATATGGCCATACTGTCACGTCAATGGATGTACAAGCATGGGATCCTCTGCCCCCACTGTACCAAGGTGCTGAACTATTTACACAGATCCAGCAGCAAGTATCTGCAGCTTCCTCTCTAGAATGACATGATTGTGCAAGAATATGTAGGCTGCTGACCACAATACTGGACAAAGATGCATTCACCCTGTGTTCCCCAGGACATCAGTGCAAGCAAATATGTATACCTGACAGTACTTGATGACATAAATCATCACAGTGTATACCAGTACATATGTCTGAACATCTCTGCTAACACCAGGACCATGTAGCAGAAGCAGCACAGACAGAATTACCTACAGTAACCCACTATCCTTTGCCCATTTTGACCCCATATTGTCAACCGATCTACAGACATCCTGCAGAAATGGTTTGCTAGCTGTAGGTATATAACACAAAAGCCTGCAATGGAGTACAATCTACCTGGAATGGATTCACACATTCAATACAGAAGGTCATACTGGGCATGCTCCCACACTTGGAGAAATGAAGGCCATGTCAGACAACAAAATACAGAAAGGTCATACTGGGCATGCTCACACACAACAGAAATGAAGTCCATGTCTGGCAACAACAGTGGACCATACATATCTGACAGTCACAGATGTTAGTGCCTATACTCCTCAGTACACACCAGTCATGCTTTGCACACACATTGGATAGGAATACACACATATATCCAAGACAACACACTACAATAGGTCAACAATAAACATACATAGATGTGTGGAAAAGAGTGAAAGTGACAAAGCCTACCTTCATGAGGCCTGTCCAACCCAGCACACATCCAATTGGCTAAAACCACATGATGTGCAAATATCAATCACCGTTCATTTGCCTCTGGTATCTCTCAGCACTATAGTGTTTGTGGTGCTTGTGCTAACTGTGTCTAGCAGTTGTATACACGTACCTGTGGAATATAAACCTGTGTGTGCCTGAGTGCTAAGTGTTTGCCTCTAGATGAATGGGTTATGGCCCATGCACAAACACTGCATTCCCCATTGCCCTACTATGGCAAGCCTGCTAATGTCTTCACCTTGACATACACCTTTGGGGAAGTAGTAGCCAACTAATCTCCATGGTGTGTCCTATAACTGCATAATGCTGTAGTGTGATGTTCTAGTTAGGTAGGAGTTCTAATCCCGGATGTGGTAGCTGTGTGTGTATATGTGTTTGTCTGTGTAGGGATCAATGCTTTTTAGACCAGACACACTCACTACAATTTCAAATGCCCATTTTTGGCAAGCTTGCTGATGTCATTCACTATGAAATACACCTTTGGTTAAAGAGTAGCCCAGTAATTTCTGTGGCACTTCCTATAACTGCATAATGCTATAGTGTGATAAACTAGTTAGGTAGGAGTTCTATTCCCAGACATGGCAAGTGAGGCTGTGTGTGTTTGTATGTCTGTGTAGGGAGCAATGCTTTAGAGGCCATTCACAGTCACTACAACCTTCATTGCCCTTCTTTGGCATGCCTGCTGATGTCATTCACTTTGAAATACACCTTTAGGGAATGAGTAGCCCGGTAATTTCTGTGGTGTGTCCTAAAACTGCGTAATGCTGTAGTGGGATATACTAGTTAGGTATGAGTTCTATTCTCAGATATGGCAACTGTGTAACTCTGTGTTCTTGGTTGTGTGTGTAGGGATCCTTTTTTATGGCCATTCACAGTCACTAAGCACACCTACAAATGGAGAACACTGATAACTGTGCAGTAACAGAGACCTGATACAAGGCTCCAGAGAGCACCCCTGCAATACCAGGTACTGCTCTCACCACACCTGTTGGCCACCAAACCAGGACCAAAACAATAAAGATGGAGGAGTGTCCTTATTCACCAAGGATATTCACACCACCAGGCTACTTGCCCAACAGAATGTGTCTGAAATACCCCCCGATTCAACTAACAGTAGGTTAGACTGCATTCCAAATTGTGTAGCTTGCTACAGATCTCCCACCATGCCCCATGTTACCCACTGCAGCTTTTGAAACATACAGTGAAATATTATGATACAAGCAAACACCCTGATACTGGGTGACTTACACTACCCTGCCATTAACTGGGAAAACTACCTGTGCACCAACATGTGTGCCCAATGGTTCTTGAAAATCATAATTCCCAATGCCCTTGATCAAGTAACCCATAGTCCCACCAGGGGCTCAAATATCCTGGTCATTACCAACATGAGAAATCAATGCTCCACACCTATGGTCACCTTATCGGTGGTCAGGTATGCCCATGAGCTAATCACCCTTAACATCAACATCCCTCCCCCATACCCCAGTAAGGAAACCTCCGTAACACACATCTCCAAAGCCAATGTCATGCCACACATGTCAGATGGGAACTGAAAGGATAATTGCTGAATCATACATGAAGGCACTGTATGAGCACATTCACTCGTGCATGAATCCTGCCATCCAATATTGAACCAAGACGCTGTCCACCAAGAAAAGGAAGCCAGTGTGATGGCCCCCTGCCATAGACTTACTGTACAACAAAAGGAGGAAACTGTTGCAGGAATGGGGAAATTTTCAGGATGCAAAATACTCCCTAACCAGCTATAGTAAGAGGCAGACATCCCTCATAACATCCACCAAAGCTAGTTATGAACATAATATAGCCAAAGATGCTAAAGACAACTGCAAGCCGTTCCATAGCTATGTGAGGAATCTAAATGGCAATGCTCAGAACTGCTGTGAGCTACAACAGGATGGTATTAAATCTACAGCTCCCACGGATATTGCCAATATCCTGGCAGATCGATTCAGTGCCAACTGCAACCCCCTCCCAACCCCCAAAGGGCCCATCTCAACATGGATAGATTGTCATATTCCAGTAATAATGGCCACATAGTTAAAAACCACACTCTTCAGAGCTATGACAACAGCAGTCATGGGACCAGTCAACATCCCAGGCTGTGTACTACATGAGCTACAAACTGAACTGACCCCTCACCTACGTGCCATGTCTAATCATAGCCACACCTCAGGCTTTGTGCCCACTGTGTGGAGCACAGCTACACTTATCCCAGTCCACAAGTGGGGATCCACCTTGGATCCTGAGAACTACAGTCCCAGCAGTATGATGTGCCTGATCTGCAAAGCCATGGAATGTATTATCATGGTAATTAAAACAAAGGCATTGGCGAACTGCAAACACTGGGCCCTAAGCAGGTTGGGTTTGTGAAGGGCCAATCATTTCACCTCCACCTGAATGACAACTGTGAATCCATCTCCAGAGCTGTGGACGAGGGTAAGGTGTTTTACACAGCCTATCTGGACCTCACCAAGCCCTTTGACACCATCCCCCAGTCTGGAATCATAGATAAAGGTATCAAGCTGGCCATTAATCCCAATGTCACCCAATGGGCTGCCAACTACTGTACTGACACGACCCACACTGTAAATGTAGGTGACACCAACCCAAGCCCCAGACAAGTGACAGTTGGAGTACCTCAGGGTTCAGGCCTGGCACCACCCTTGTTTGGCATCTATTGCTCTGAAGTACAGTCCAACAGTAAGGGACACCGTCAAACAAAGGTCACAGATGACTGCACACTGGGAGCTAATATTGAATCCCCACATGATGTGGATATTCTACAGAAGGGCCTTACAGAAAGAAATGCTTGGTGCCTGAGCCATGGTCTCAAGATCTATGCCAAGAAATACATAGTTATCCCCATTGGGAAGGGACATGTACCTGTGAAGTATCACATAGGTGACAGTACACTAAACACCTAAAGTGTGATACAGACTTAGGGATAACCACATCGCCACAACAATCAGGAAACCCAACTATGTGGCACACCTCCCATTAAGGGCTTTACATCCAGGGAAAGGAGGCCATTGTCCCACTGTAGGCATCTCTCAGTAGATCCAGTACAGACTACAATGGCCCATTACATATGTACCTCACAAGACATCTGCAACAAGTAGAGAGGCTACAGACATACCTCACAAAATGATCACAGGCCTAAACCAGATGCCCTATGCTGACTGTCTGAAAATCATCCAGCTATACTCTGTCACGTATTGTGTTCTCAGAGGTGATCTCTGCTTAACATAACATGCCATATCAAAAACATAGCTGTTGGACATGCTACACTTAGAGAATTCCAAACTATCACAGCCACACGCTCCAGGGATCCAAATTCTGTTATCACAATGAACAATACATGCAGAAGAGATGTGTTCCTGACCCAGGGACTCCCCAGACTTTGGAATAGACTACCCATACATGTCAAGCAGAGTGCTTCTTTGGCCTCTTCAAAAGGAACCTGGAAAATTGGATGGGAGATAAGACATTTACCCTGGGGATCATGTCAGCTGCCCTGCAAGACAGGGGTGCAGGAAAGTAAATATTGTGGGAAGTCATAGCCAGAGAATTGTCATGTCTAGGCATGTGTATGCCCTAGGTCTGATACCCTAGTATCAATGTATGACCCTATGAACCTATGAACTACAATTTCCATTGCCCAGCCTTGCCAAGGATGTTGATGCCATTCACTTTGAAATATACCTTTGAGGAAGAAGTAGCCCAGTAATCTCTGTGGCACATCCTATAACTGTGTAATGCTGTAGTGTGATATACTAGTAATGTAGGAGTTCTATTCTCAGGCATGGCAAGTGGGTTTGTTTGTCTGTGTGGGGAACAATGCTTTTGAGACAGTTCAGTCACTACAACCTCCATTGCCCTTCTTTAGCAAGCCTGCTTATGTCATTCACTTTGAAATACACCTTTGGGGAAGGAGTAGCCTAGTGATCTCTGTGGTGTATCCTATAACTGCATAATGCTGTAGTATGATATACTAGTTACAAACTCTGAAAGACAAAAACCTTTTCCACTGACTGGAACTCTTCTTTACTGTATAAATTCAACAATAACAAAATTAAAATAAAACTCAAATAAACTAAAACGCTTTTCATTTATTGGATTGGTGAGACATGGCAACTGTGGATTTTTGTGTGCGTGTTTGTTTGTCTGTGTAGGGAGCAATGCTTTTGAGGCCATTCACAGTCACTACAACCTCCATTGCCCTTCTTTGGCAAGCCTGCTGATGTCATTCACTTTGAAATGCACCTTTAAGGAAGGAGTAGCCCAATAATCTCTGTGGTGCATCCTACAACTGTGTAATGCCTTAGTGTGATGTACAAGTTAGATAGGAGTTCCAATCCCAAATATGGCAACTGTTGGTGTGTGTGTGTGTGTGTGTGTGTGTGTGTGTGTGTGTGTGTGTGTGTGTGTGTGTGTGTGTGTTATCCGTATCCTGTGTGGAGGTGGATGTGACTGTGTAACAACTGGAGTCACTGTGGAG
This sequence comes from Protopterus annectens, assembly GCF_019279795.1. Taxonomy (NCBI): domain Eukaryota; kingdom Metazoa; phylum Chordata; order Ceratodontiformes; family Protopteridae; genus Protopterus; species Protopterus annectens. The sequence goes on from NC_056737.1 coordinate 363,726,805, forward strand.
CAGGTTTAGCAAATTTCTTATATGGTGGGCCTATTATATGTCACAATGTCCACCTTAAAAGGAGAGCAGATGTCAAACAACAGAGAGGCTGGGGTTGACAATCCATACCCCTACATGTGACATCAAGGCCTGGCAAACAATTTAGGCAACCCTTGTTATACCCAGAGAACATTCTCAACCCATGTCTCATACACAAACACACTCAGCTAGGCAACAAGCACTATGTTGGTAGTTCTCCGCATATTGTCCACAGATAGTAACCATGGTGTGATTGCAGCAGACTACAGGGGCATGGCACCATGTACCATCACTACAATAGGCACATCATTGCATACAGTGCTCCTTCACTATGTTCCCCACTGGATGCCTGCAACAACTGTAGTGCCAGCAAATGTAACTCACAAAGGACATACCATGCCTTATACACATGCCTTGTATGGACAGATGCCACTGACACCAGGGAATACCTGCATCATGCTATCAATGTACATGCAGGGTCAACCTGGTGTCTATTGCCAGTTCCCACCACATGAGGCCAGGAATGGCACATCTGATAACAATCTGTGTACATAACATGCCCCAGACACCCCAGGTACACTTCCACATGTCACAGAACATGCATGTGGGATGTGTGCACATCCCAGACACCATCCATGTCATGGACTATAGAGCACATACATGGCAATGATTGCACAGTACTGGACACCCACAATAGTAACCCAAATGAATGGATGGTGAATACAATACCCACCTGTGTGGGCCATTCCAGACACTACACCCCTGAGCCACACTGCAAACCATTTTCATGTGGCCTGATGCCAAGGTATACCCTTTCCTCAAATTTGTACAGCCTTCTGGCACAGTCAATCACTACACACCTGTGAAGCAATGCACCCATGCATGTCAGTACTGGCAACCTGTGTCTGTGTGTGTGTGGAGTATAATGATTTTGACACCATTCACACTCACTACACCTCCCATTGGCCTACTGAAGCATGCCTTCTGATGTCAGACACCTTCACATACCCTTTGCCCATATATCATCCTGATAATGCCTGTGCTGCATGTGATACCTGTGTATTACTGTATTGTGGCAAACTAGCTATTTAGGAAGTCTACTCCTGACCCTGCCAACTGTGATAATGTGTGTGAGTCCCTGAGAGAGTGTGGCTGTGTAGAAGTTGACACCTGTTTATGTGGACAGGCATGTGTACTACACCAACCTTATCCCTCCTTTATCACTGTTGCAGATGTCACTCACCATCAGATATACCTTTGGACAGCTCCCCAACATTTAAGCTTTGTGGTGCATACAACAACTGCAGAGACATGTGATAGCAAGACATAGTCAGGCAGGGGTTTGAAACCATGTACTGGTAAGTGTGTGACACAAACATGTGTAGGGTTTACTCTCCCACCCTCACACTGTCTTATTTTGTTTCTGTCTGTCTCTCTCACTCCCTCTCTGGTGGATGTTGAAAAGTACACCTTCTTTGCTTAGGCAGCAGCTTGTGTTTTTTAAGTGATGGCTCATGATCAGCTGATGGCATCTGCACGAATTGCAGTCCCCCACTAGCAGATTGCATGTAGAACAGCTGTGGTAACATTCCCATAGCCAATTGCATGGAAACACACTCCTATACCTAGGAACATCAAGTGGGTGTTGGGCCTTTTCATTCACTGTGAGCAGGACCTCATGTCGGTGTTTGGCAAACAGCATCACAGATTGTATTGGGATATATGTCTAACAACATACACAGTGGAGACAAGCCAACAAACAGGAGGGAGATGTTCCAGATATGACTACAGAATGTAAGTGTTGCTCTTCTGCATTTGGAGTAATGTTGGTTTAACAGGGTTTGAGTGGATATGGCTGGTCTACATGATTTAATACCTGTCATGACAGTGTTATGTGTTAGAGGAAACACCCACCTGTAGGGTTATCTGCAGACTGGGCAGTGTTTGCAGTGTTATATTTCTTGTGTTACTCACAGATCACCTGTTTTAGAACTCCAGAAGCATAGTCTGAGGATTGCAGTCAGTACATGGTGACAGCCATGACAGTTACTAACTTCATACCCCTCATAGGACATATGTCACAACAAACCCTGTTACAAGAGTAAATGTATGAGGGTATCACAGCAACATGCCAATATTGGCCCAGTATTTGTGGATCCAGCCACAAGTCTGTCATCCTTTGTACATATGTCATGCAGTAAGAGGTGCATATGTTCTGTACAGTATTATTTATTGACATCATACCTGATAACAAGCCAGTCAGATATCAGACTGCTAGACATGTTATGTATAGTAGGGGTTATTTCTGAGGACATAACCTGGGCATTCTGTATTTGTGTGTACAGTAGTGGGGTCCGTGTACGTATGGTGATTGTTGGCAGTATGTGCATTGTGAATGTGTACCTTGGCCTGTGTACACACTGTGGTAGATGTCATTGTTCTTGGTCCTGTTCTATCTGACATTACATGCTGCTCCACTGTATGGTACCCTGTCGATTCACATGTTTGTAGGGCCAAACACACATGTGTCCCATACCACAGACAGGCATTGGACCATACTGTGTCGTGACCCAGTATATGTAGGGTTAGTGTGTGAGGGGCACATATGAGGACAGTGTTGATCAGATAGTCCATACAGTGTAATATTAAGCTGCGTACCATATGCGGCTGTGGCTGTGTTCATATTGGTTGTGGGTATGCACTTTCACACAGGTGTGTGTTACTCTGTGTTGTGACATGCCTGTAGAGCCTGCTATATTTGCAGGTACATGTGTATTCCCCCATACGAAATGTAGGCCAGTGTTGTGGCAGTCTGCCTGTAGTAGTTTGCACAGTGCTTTGCTACATGCCTAGCAGCTTAGTGTAATTACCCAGTGTGATGTTATGTCCAGATATTTGCAAGACGTACTGCTGCTGGGCCAACATAACTGTTGTGTATTTCTGACAAAGCAGTAGGATTCTGTACAGATGTATGTCACTAACTACTGGGTAGTATGTGGCCATGTGACATACTGCACCACCAGTTATTATGTGTCAGGACAGACAGGAGTGTGTGAATGCATAAACTGTGTGGGCATATGTAGTCCAGTATTTACGTGATATACCAATGTACATGGCTGTTAATATCCACATTGTCAGGCTTGGTCCACGTCTCAGATGAAGAGGATCTGTGTATACCTCTGGAATGACCAGAGAGTGCCAGACTGCCCACATATATTGGTCATATCTCTGCTGTAGTCCACAAGATCATTACTGTGCTATCAGTGGTACTGTACTATGATGTCCTTAGGATGTTTGTCAGTAACTGATGGCGTACATGTCATTAACAGATGTGACCTGTCACACACAACATGTCTGTTAAGACAACCACTGTTACAGTACCAACAGTCTACCTATATACCTGCAATACATACATGACATCCCCTTACACTAAGAGGTTGAGACTATTGGTGCTGAGGTAGGACTCCACCCATGTTCTGGACATATGGCAAACATATATGTGTATATATATATATATATATATATATATATATATATATATATATATATACATACATGTATATGTATACATATATCTATATAGATATATAGACGTATACATATCTACATACATATATGGATATATAAATATATATATATATATATATATATATATATATATATATATATATACATATACACACATCTATATATATCTACACATATACAGAGATATAGATATATATGCACATATAGTTATAGGTATCTACATATATATCAACATAAATAGATATATCTGTATAGATATATATGCCCACATAGTTATAAATATTTACATATATATCGACATAAATAGATATATCTGTACATATATGATGTACACACACACATATATATATATATATATATATATATAAATATGTGTGTGTGTAGGTTCTCTATTATAAGACCAAAGATGCAGTCTTTCAAATGCGTTGTGGTCGAACTGAAAGGCCTGAAACGGCAAAATATCGAAGCGACTTTTGAGTGAATTCTTTCCCTGGGAAAGAATTCACTTGGCCACTTCATTACTTTGCCATTTTCGGCACTGTAGTGCGGTCTCGGAGTTGGTATATTTAAATAGGGGGGTGTCAGGGGAACACACACTAGGAAAAAATTTGCTGTTCTGACAGTTCGAAATTGTAAGCTTTCACTTACATAGGGTCGATTAACCACCATTTGCTTTTTTAAGCATTTGGTGATCTAATATAGACCCTATATGTATGTATATATATATATATATATATATATATATATATATATATATATATATTGGTCTACTTTCATAGACCGAACGTCTGAATCACACACATTTTCCCCACCCCAAACAACCGACAACACACCACAACAACTCAACATACCGAACACCAAAACACCGACACAAAACGCCAAATACACATTGCACACAACAACATATCCACTAACCTTAACCTAAACCCTAACCCTAACGTCCGACACTACCGCACACTTACCCAACCCGCCCTAACCCTAACTCACTTAACACACCCCTAAATCTCAACACAGTCACTATCGCACACTCACCCTACCTGCACCCTAACCCTAACTCACTTAACACACCCTTAAACCCCAACACCGCACACTCACCCTACCTGCACCATAACCCTAACTCACTTAACACACCCTAAAACATTCAGCCCATCACTATCGCACACTCACTCCACCCGCATTCTAACCCTAACACACTTAACACTACCCTACACAGCTCTACGCCACTTCCACACACTTACCTCACGGAACCCTTAGTCCGACACCACCGCACACTCACATTTTCCACACACTATCCTAAAATCCCTCAGTATCGTACACTTACCTGTCCGCCTCCCCAATACTACATCTGTCACTTTCGACACTTACCGTATCGCTCACAAGCTGCCGTTGTCGGTCTCTCAGTCGGGATATCGCGTTTTCAGTAACCTACCTGTTCGGTCGTTCCGTCTCGGTCTTCCGGTGTCGGTAAGTGGCGCTTCGGTCTATGAAAGTAGACCCATATATATATATATATATATATATATATATATACATATATATATATATATATATATATATATATATATCTATATATATATATATATATATATATATATATATATATTTTTGTATATATATATATATGTATATATATATATATATGTATATATATCTATCTATACCCTGATATCCTACCAAGGATATTAGTGTATGTGTGTTAGTACACCTGTAGTTGGGAATACCATGATGCCCTTCACATCCATCACATACATATTGGTGTCAGACGTCTGTTGACACATTCATCCTACTGCATAGCTAGTTGGCAAGCTGATGTCTATCAGTTCCTGTACAGATGTCAGGTGTCCATCTTGGATACGTACAGACAACCTTTGCTTGACTGACACAGACATGTCTGCCCAGCTGTGTTATAACTGGCACAGATAGGACACAACAGCCTGTATGCACCACATGCCATGGGTACCTCCACTACACTACCATAGTCAACAGAGCATACTTGGGTACAGGTCTCCAACACAGACACTAACCATGTTTTCTAATACATGTTGCATACATGTCAACTGGATCACTTCACTGGCCATTTGCAGGAGGCACCCAGAAGATTGGCTGATGCATGTCACTCTCACCCTGAGGGTCACCACAGTGGTGTCTGTAGACAGATTGCCTGCTGGCACATGGCAGGTGGCATGATACTACTGTAAACACATCCCCTTCACTTCCCATCTCTCCATGGACAATAGCCATCACACCTATAGCCACCTGCAGCGATGCACCCCTGTACTGACAAATGTGTATGTGTGCATTACCGAGGAAATCCGTGTCTTTGTGTTAGTACACCTGTAGTTGGGAATACCATGAGCCCCTTCACATCCACTGCAACACCCATTGCTATAGTTAGATGTGGCTGCAGGTGTACCGGACATTACATGTACCCTGTTACACTCCTCTCCCTAAAGGCTACCTGAGCCTTGCAGTACCAGCACAACACTGTTGTACAAATGGGTTGATAGGCATGGGATACCCACTTAGTTCTGGCAAGTGTGTGTATATGTGCGTGTGTGTATATCTGTAGGGTACAGCATTCTGAGGCCACATACTCCTATTACAATACACATTGCCACACAGTAGTATGGATAGTGATATTGCTGCCCATAGGGGAGGCATGACATGTAGAATGTGCATTAGATGCATATCCCTGTAGTACCACTATTGGGAGGGACAATGGGTTGTATCACAGTCCATGTCAATGTGTGATGGTGGGTATGTCAGAGTGTCATCATGGGTTCCAGTGTGTACAATATCCACAGTAGGGTGTGGGTGCTGTGTACACTGTCATTACACCATGGTACCCCTAGTACATGTCCCATGTACCACTGTATGGTGACCACTGTCACCATCAACCATACAGGTGACTGATAACACAATTCAGCCCAGTTATGCATGGGCTGTGTGCTGCCTACCTGTAACACATTGGACACAATGACAAGTTAGTTAGCACTGATAGGCCTAGGTCTCTTGGATGTGTGTCTGCCTGTTATCTGTCTGTTAATGTGTATATGATGGTATGTCACACTATGTATTGTCCATGGACAACCATTTACATCCCCCATTGTCATACTGTACATGCCTGGGGATGTTCTGCATGTAACATGTAACCTGGAACACACCTTGTCCTAAACGCTGCATGGTGTGTGCAATTAAAGCCACATACATCAGTAGCACTACATACCTAGGTAGGGGTCTAGTCCCAGTGTTGCCAAGTAAGAATGTGCATGTATGTGGAGGAATCTACTTCAAGTTGCTGAATATACATGCCCCGGGGGGGGGAGGCACTTGTCCATGTGGCACAGGCAGTAACTGTTATACAGACCTGTGACATTTGTTCAACTGTACATAGGATATGGCACAGCCATGGTGTCACCACAGTGACATACCACTTGTGAGATATGACAGCAGACCATCCTACTGCTGACACATATACACCTACAACACAGATGGATAACATTATGGTGACCACAATCACTCAAGTGTTACTAACAGCTATAATGCGTCATGGCTGGACAGCTACACTACCTGACATGTAATCATTAAACATTACTGCTGACAATATGTTACACAGCAGTACATTGGTACACTGTAGTGCAGTCACTGTGTGCATCAGAACCATATTACCCTGTCCCTTCATTGATGTTATGGATGACAGGGTTGTGGCACAGGTATTATCATATGCACAGGGTGTGTTTTTGGTTTGCCAGAGACCTAGGGTGGGCCATACATCTGACACCATGTGTGTGGGTGAGGGGTGCAAGTTGCTGATATGGGCATGGTGATGTGGTGTGTGTAGGTATAGGGTTGCCCTAGATGTGTTCGTATAGTGTGTGGGTATGCATGCACACAGTTCTGCCATGTGGCTACCCTATACAGGTGTTTCTTGGACAGCCGCAGACCACAGCTGGTAGGGTGTACAGTTCACCACCTCCAGCTAAGGACACACTGACTGTGCCTGCCAGGGGTTCCATGGGCATGTCCAGGTACAGGCCTAGATGTGCTACTCTCCCCTGATGATGACATATGTCCGCTGGAACCAGGTCCCCCCTGGGACTGGCCAGGGCCACATGCATGTGGCCTGTTGTGGTGTGGTGTGGACAGCACCCCCCTACAGTGCTAGGGCTAGTACTGCCACTACAGGAGCAGCTTGGTGTCCTTGCACTTCCACGTCGACCGTCAGATGTTGGTGTTGCTGACCTACGTCCATGTGGCCATCACCTCACTCCCACTACATGTCCTAGCACGGACAATCCACGGTTGATGAGGCCCACCATCTCACCCAACTGTCTATCCATGACCTCTGTATAATCACGGAGGACACCTGCAAGTTCATGGATGTTGCCACTTACAGATGAGAAAGCAGCCCTCTGCAGCCTCAGACCCTGTCTGGTGTACAGTTTCATATGTGCCTGCACCCCCATGACAGTCTGGAATATGTGTCTTGTGGTACCAGATGTGGCACTTCTTCCAGGGGCACAATGACCAGTGGCCCTCCGATGAGCACCACGATATATCTGCCTATGTGGTGCCCTGCTGGACCTCTGGCTGTGCCTGCTGTGTCCAGATACAGCAGCCATAGATACCACACTCTCCTGAGCACTCCACCAACCACCAACTGTCCCTCTGCTATGGTCACTGGTCATAGAGTATCTATAGGCAGTGTGACTGTGTGCGGGGATGGGGTGGATAAAATGGGGATGTCAAATGATGGTGCAGTTCAACCACTGACAACCCCGTCTGTGCCTCAACAAATCTATCATCATTTTCAGTGTCTGTATGGACACCAACAACAGATTGCATGCAGGAGGGACGCTGACTCACCTTGCCACCTGTGAGGGGAAAACAAGAAATGCACTTTAAGACCTGTATGGCACTGAATAATAGTACACACATATACACACACATACACACACATTTACACACACACACACACACACACACACACACACACACACACACACACACACACACACACACACACACACACACACTGAAATTCCACCATAATACCTACCTGTCCCTGAGTTTACAGACTGTCCCAAGTTTATTCACGTAAGTTCCCCATCCTGCATCACACTTGGAAACATATACTCATTAATACCACTCATTAATGTATCCTTCTTCTAAATGCCTAGACGAGTGATCACAACACATGACCTGTTACTCCATTACCTCTTTGACTTGATTGGAGTAGGTTTTACAAGGACTCACTGCTGTCATCCAGTGTTTACCCTGGGTATGTCCGGACATCATGACCATGGCCCCCATATGTTAGGGGCTACTACGGTCACTCAATAATGCCACACACTGGAGTGTCATATGTAACTATTGCTCAGTAAATGCAAGATCTGTTGCTTAATCTACTTATTATGTGGACAACAACAATATATGGATACACTCCCTGGTGTTGTCTAGTAATTCCCCAATGCATTTGTAGTGCTGCATACATGGGTAGTCATTCACCTTTTTGCTGATTGCAATTTTAACAGTTCCATGCTACAGACCTTATTATACTATCAGCTGTCCTGAGATTACATATCAGACAAGTATCCCTGGTGTCTCATGTGTCAGTCCATGTCCTGCACAATTCCAAAGGGAAGTACTGATGTATGAACAATCCCACACACATGTGCATACATGGACACCCACACAAATACACACACACACACACACACACACACACACACACACACACACACACACATCCTACATGCATCAACCTCCCTCCACTCCACCAGATTGCACTTACAGACAAAATAACCCCCCACCCCACACACACACCTACAGGTGAGGTTCACAAAGATAGTACACACAGACCTCCCATTACCCATCTGTCAACATGCATAACATATGTTATTCAACAGCATGTAGTGCAGCTATAGACAATCCATGCTAAAAACAGTATACATGCGTGTGATGCATGGGCTGTGTTAGTAGGTGATGCCCCTTCCCCTGAAAAACATTGCACCCATGTACACAGTATTGCTGTCCACCTGTTCTGCACCCTGCCATGTACTGTGCACCATACCTCATAGGTGTACATACTATTGCTGAATGTGTATTACTGTGTTAGTTATGTCTGCTCTAATGCTCACAGCCCCTATGTGTTTTTCCAGCACATACCTGGGATGATATGTGGACAGATGTCATTTGTGAATGCCTGATATCTGATTTACAGATGTCAACATCAGCGGTGCATATATGACCAATACAATACTATTACACTGACAACCGTCAAACTTTACCTTGGCTATGAGGAGTGTACACACCCTTATTGATATTACGCCCTCTTCCTTGATATGACATGGGACCACATCACTGCATATGTTAACATTACATGAGCCTGATATGTCCTGTACAATAAAATGCAGTGTATAACAAATGTGTTAGTTGTGCTGATGTTGACCATGATGGATACATTTCCTAGGTACATATGTGTGCACGCCCTTATCATGATGGTTTGTTGTACCTACTGTTATGTGTACTACAGCAGTCACTATTCCTGGCAGGGGTATACTAGCTTGGGCCATCTGCATTTTCTAGTATAGGGTCAGTCTGCCCTACACATGTCCCCCAACTCTGCATGATTGCAAGGTCAACTCATGCACACATCCCTTGGAGTTCACACACTGCTGTCACCATTGCTGTGGAGTCAGAGTTACATCTGCAGCAGTTCCTTACCCTGACTGTGTGCAGATACAGCCATTTGTAGCATCCTTAGGATCCCTGCTGCAGTGCATTGGTGTGTCATGATAACACTCCCTCCCCACTTTCAGCCTTTTTGCAGATGCTTGACAACTATGGCCTACACATGTATGTCAGTTTGCATTGTCCCAAACACTGAACACCACATGTATCAGCCTAGTCCCAGCTAATGAATGGCAAACATACAGGTGTACACTGGCACTGGCACAGTACAGATAGGGATGGTGGGCCTGAGGTTGGGTGAGGCATTGGTTGTGCAGCACATGTATCTTACATGATACTGCCTGTAGGTTTCCAACTTGGTCATGGTACACCAGTACACATTGCAATGCATGCCTTCTGGGGACCTCTTCTGTTGTGCGTACACTACCTGTAGAGAGGCTGGCTGAAGTTTCCTGTGGTACAGCTGTCACATCTGCTTACCCTAACCCATAGACCACATGTTTGCAGAGTCCAGGCAATTGCTGACATGGGTACTGCACAGCCAGTACTTGCTAGACATTTCTGCAACCCCCTCAGTGTTGTGGCATGTTACTAGGCAGCCTGCATGACCAGTTTGCTACATGTCACATCATCTGTCTTGGATGGTCATCTGTTTATTTCCTACATCATTCCTGTTCCATACATCCTTGCCACATAAATGAGTTTCTGCACTGTTTGCCATGGTATATGCAATGGTGAGGTATGGCTACATATCCAGCTCATGGGTGCTACTTGTCAGGTATGTGGCCCATGCCATGTGATGTAAGATGTGTGCAAGCCACGGCTGCCTCTGTTGTAGGTAAGTGTGCACATTTGATGGTCAAACGTCTTGGACAGCAGACCAATACGTGGTGTGATGTTGGGGACGTTTACTTGCTGAAAGGTGCATTTATATGACAAATGCATGCAGTCAGTACCTCAGCAGCTGCTTCCACTATATTTTAGCTGGAGTGTGTGCACACATATGCTTCCAGTGTTTGTGAAGGTATGTATTCCTTATATTTGCTGCCCTAACCTACGATTCCATATTACACACTCATTGCTCATGTTGGAAACACATTGCAGGTTTTAAGGGTTGTGGACTGCAGTATTATGATATGCCTTAGTATAGATCTGTAACAGTTGCCATTGTAATACTGGTATATACACTGTTGTAGCACTGTATAAGGGTGATGTTTCACACATGTCCCTACTGTAGGCCATTTGCCCACCATTATGTTCTCCTCTGTGGACACATCTTGCAATGACAGGATGTTAGTTATATTGCAGGTGTCTGACATACCCTTCAGATACACCATCATGGTCACCACTGAGATGCAGTGCAGTTAACAGCAACAATACATGAACATGTACAGCATGCATTATGGGTAGGTGTGTTAAATGTGAGCATGGAATATACCATAGCTATAACATGACCAGTGTATTGGCAAGCCTGAACATAAACCATACTCACCAGCTACAGGCTGCTGCCTTGGAGGTATACCAGAGGGACCTACATAAGTGTGTGAGAGATGTGATGTCAGTAGCCACAGCTGTGGCATTGTTACAGAGTGGGTGCAGCATTACAGTACAACAGTACAAGTCCACAGTACTACAGCTTATGCACACCTGTTTATTACTACCATGCAGCAACAGACTATATATATGTCATCTCACATATGCATGATCTACCTGTACAGATGAAGATGGATACATAACAGTGGTCTACTGATGTGCCCTGTGGCCTTACGTGCATGCTCCTCTGCCGGTGCATGGGTAGCACCCACCTCCACTATGATCTCTACCAGTTGTGTGTGTGTGTGTGGGTAGGCCGGTGCCACGAGGCTGACGAGTGGCTCCTCAGTACGTGTTGGGGGGATGGATGGCATGACCCCCTGTTGCGAGATGATCACCCTGGACTGCAGCAGCACACTGACTGGCATTGCGAAGCAGGTCGCTGGAATGATGCCAGGCCTGCTCATAACTGCTGTTATGCAGGCCGACATCATTGACCCTGTGGACTAGATCATTCCACAGGGTGGTCCGCTCCTGCTGCTCATGGGCTGTCCTGCCAAACAGCACCTGGTAGTGCTGTACCAGGTGGTCGATGATGACCTACTTTTCATCCGCTGAATAGACAGGTAATCTGCCATATGACATCATTCCTGAAAGACATAAAGATGGGAACAGGTATGAGCAAGTCATACTGCAAGGTTACCATAGTTCTTAATACACATCTCTGCCCCCCCCACCATATCCGTGACAACAAACTGTTCACACAACTCAATAGGTATGTCTACAGCTTACCTACCATTGGGACATATATCGTATTGTACCACACTTTGTGCTATATGTTTGTAGCCATGTTCGTTGTGGTGACACTATCATTGCTGGCCTGTTACGGACAATGTCACCTACATGCCATTGTAAGAGCCACTATGGTTCCATATACTCATGTGGTCTGTTTGCTATGTGATTGCTGCACATTTGTTGTTATGTGTTATTGGGGATATCTATGCATGCTGTTGGACATGATCCAAGAATGTGTGGACTATTACTTCCCACATATGTTCTATAACAGTGATACTATAGCATGTTTAGGGAACAGTTGCCAGCATAACTACCTCTCCCACCTCATCTGGCCATGTTACCAAGCTACATCACATGTGGGACCCACCCTGGGCCTCCTCATCTATTTGTCCTGCACTATCTTCAGGTGGAATCACCTCAAGGGATGGTGATCCGCCTGGGGGCACACACAGCCATGATCCTGTCACCCAAGATCATATCCAGGGTCTGGTGCATAGGGAGCTCTACAAAGACTTGGGGGATGTGCTACAGCACCTTGGGGCCCTCAGTACACAATCACAGGGTCCACATGCTCCTCCTGCTCAGCCACCAGCCCAGACACCTTCAGGGCTGTGAAGCTGCTGTTGTGACCAAGGGTGGGGGCCATGTTACCATTCTTTCCATATGGGGGCTCATGGGACTTCCACATCACAGATGACACTCACCATTCAGAGTGTGTACCCACCACATGTGTCATATACCACCCCTGTAGGCTGTCTTCTCTAACTACCAACCCAACCCACCTCCACAAATATACCTGCTATCCTTCCCCAAATTCCCATTCCCACCTTCACAGACAAGGGCAATGTGGTCCCAACAAGGGGTTCACATGTGACATAACCATTCATGCTGCACACACTTGCTGCTGTATATAGATATATATATATATATATATATATATATATATATATATATATATATATATATGTGTGTGTGTGTGTGTGTGTGTGTGTGTGTGTGTGTGTGTATTGATATGTGTGATGTTCCCTCACACATAGCATGCAGCATTGTGATGCAAAAATAGGGGGCATGTATTTATATACGCTTGTGTGTGTGTGTGCGTGTGTGTGTGTGTGTGTGTGTGTGTGTGTGTGTGTGTGTAGATATATATTATGTTGTATATATGTGATTTTATATATATATATATATATATATATATATATATATATATATGTATGTACATATAGGTGTCTGTATATCTGTAGACTTACATGTATACACCCACAGGGACAGACTCTATTGTCCATAGTAGTTGTTCAGCTGGACATCATTACAACAACACCTGATGGCACATATAAATCATTCCACATCACCTATCCCATTATTATGGACCAAGTACTGCAGTCAATTACATGCATATCTACTACACATACCTGTTGTGGGAATTATGTCTGTTCTGGATAGTTTGCTTGAAAGCTTTTGTTTTGTGTTGTTTTTTTCCCTTTGCTTATGACTTGGCATTTAGCTTTGTTTGTTTCTTTCTTTCACTCTATCTCTCTCTCTATCTCTCTATCTATCTCTTTCTCTCTCCAGTAAATGGATTGAGCTGCTTTGAATAGATTGCAGCATGGATTTTATAGGTGATGCACATGATCAGATGATGTCCTCTGCACCAATCAGTGTCCTCCACTTGCTACCTGCATGCAGCATGCTGTCTAGTACTGCCAATTACCACTGTCTTGGCAACCCACTACTATAAATCCCTACATCATGTGGGCGTGGTCCCTTTACCTTTCATGTATGGTGGTCATCCTTCCTCTGTGTGGGCAGCAGTGTTACAGACAGCAGGTAGCAATACCTCTTACAAGAGGACTTGCAGACTCAGGCCAGCTACATATTTGTATAAGGTTCCAGAACTACAGACAGAGTGTGAGTAGTGTTTTTATATGCATTGTATAGCAGTCGGTCTGCATAGCTCTCAAATGTGGGCCTGTCCACATGATGGCCAGAGGTGTGCCTGTTTTGTTTTGTCTGCCCACCACATAGGTCTTGTGTCAGATATATCACTGGCAGTGTGTGTGTTGAGTGCTATCAGTACATGGCTACATCCATTTGTGTTTCTGATTTCATATTCCTGACTAAGGGTATGTTGCAGACTATCCTGTAACACCAGCAACTTGCTCAGTATATGGTAAAACTATTACACATATGGGCCTGTGTTCCGGCCTCTGACCTCCACTAACATACCAGGCTTTGTCCAAATGAAATGCAGTAAGGGGTTATGTAGTGGCCTGTGATTATGTCATGCTGCCATTCCTGCCATCATTCCACTGCTGTTGTGGCCCCCTCACATATTGTGGAGTTGGGTCCATATATATGTGGGTTTCATCTGCACAAAACATGCATGCCCTTCTGCAGTCCAGAGGTCAGTGTATGTAACAGTGTTATATGTCCCTGTAAGTCAATCAATGGAGGGAGTATGCACCATAAATAACCTAGGCTGTTACAACATGCGAGACATACCAGTACTAAGCTGCCTTAAGGTATATGGCTGTATATTACCATACATTTCACCTTGGGAACATTGCTGGCCTACTGCTTGCTGCCATACAGACTGTTCTGTTTGTCAGTGTGATTGTGATGGTTTCAGTTATGCATTGTTATGTAACAGATACATCTCAATGTGTCACCTTATGTCTTTTTCCCTTAGGGATTGAGTACAGAGTATAGTTAGAGGGCTGCTGGGCTATACATCTGCATTACTTACTGTTGATTGATTGTTATCCTGTGGCCTAGTCTGTCTTTACTGTTGTACTACTTGCAGGCCTTGGCCTGGACAATAACATATGTTATGCTTTCGGATTACTGTACTAAATGATCTGCTTGAGAGTTGCATTAATCTGTTTCTATGCATTTCAAAGTATAAACAGCTATATGACATGGCATATACAACTGTAATAGTAAACAAATAGAACTATTTTATGTAAGCAAACTTGTGTGTGGTGTCATATCATTTGACTTCTCTGTGGGTATATGTTTCAGGCAACAATTGTCCTTTGTATGGTTTACTCATATACTATCCATTTGATAAGGTGACAACTGTAGGAATACTGGCTGTTCAGTATGGTGTGCACCCTCTAAATATGTAACTTCTTACACATATCTGTGTGTGTGTGTACTTACATATATATCTATCTATCTATATATATATATATATATTTGTGTATATAATAGATATATAGATATATATAGATATAGATATATATGTATTTGCAAATATGTGTGTGTGTTTATGTATCTTTGGAATCTTTATTGCTTCCACATTGTACATTCCCTATAGGAGTGTACTGCATGATATTTTATTGATACCATCCTGCCATCATACAGGTGAGATGGATTACTGTTAATGTCTTGTGCTGATGTGTCGGGTCCTGGGTATGGGACTTGCAACAGTTGGTAATGTGTTGCAGGACAGATCTGTTTTGCTGTGGGGGAGGGGATGATATCAATACTTTCAAGAAGTAGTTAGCTTGAGCCCCCTCACCCCCATTAAGAGTGCATTTGGTCATATATGTATTTGTTATGTTCTCTTTTATATCTATAGATGTATATCTGTATATACATATATATGTGTGTGTGTGTGTGTGTGTGTGTGTATATATATATATATATATATATATATATATATATATATATATATATATATATATATATATATACACACACACACACAGCTACATGTATAAATACATTATCTGTACTGTTGCATGACTTTGCTGGATGATATGTTTGTGAAAATATCAGGGTTATGTATATCTGAGATATTTTTCGTGACTAGGTACACAGCTTTTTCTGAAATATTTGTTTCTTTAATTAAAAGATTTTGGTACCTGGTTTGCGAGGATGACTCTATAGGTGAGCTCTTTCCTCATCATATAACGTTTTCATACAAAAGGTAAAGAATTTAAAAGAAATACTAAATAATAACCTCTTAATAAAAAGAACTTTTTACACTATTAATGTGGGATCATTTAGATGTGGTTCATGCAGTTTATGTGATAGAATAATCAATGTCAGATCTATTAATAATATTAACCATAACCCCAAGCACTATTTTAATTGTAAATCTATTGGCGTTGTATATACACTTACTTGCAGTTGTAATAACATATGGTATATTGGACAAACCAAAAGAATGGTCAGAGTTAGAATTTTAGAGCATTTAAGGGACATTAGGAATTTAAATCTATCTAGTCCAGTTGCTAAACACTTCTTTGAAGTTCATGAGGGGAAATCAGATAGTTTAAAATTCAGCATTTTGGGTAAGCCCTTTTGTTGCAGAGGTGATAACATTTGTGACAGACTATTGGAGCTAGAAACGAGGATGATTTTGAAGTTCAATACTTTGAAACCTTTTGGTCTTAATTTAGAATTAGGTATTTGATGAATTATTTAATACATTAGTAAATATTTTTGATAATTAAATAAAGAAAATAGTATAATATGTTCACATTTATACATGAGATTACTAATATAATAAAACAATATAATTGGTATATTTAAAAATGTATATATTTCATATGAATATTTATTTAGAAATCATTGTGAGATCACTTTAAATATGTATAATAAGTTCTTTTCCCTCCTTTTTTGGAATTAATTATATAATTAATTGATTGATTGATCTAATTGATGCATATATAAAAACTGCCATTGTGCTGCATTGAGTTGTGATCCTTTGGTACCAGGTCTTTGAAAAGATAATAAAGGAGATTATTGCTGGAAAAGTATCGGCTGTTTGGTGTGTTATCTCTTTATCTATCATTGTGCTTCTGCATCGTTTGCTTTATTTGAATTTTGGATCCAAGCCGTACTTTTTTACAGTGAGTTATTTTGATCCTGATTTGACCAAACATTTTTGCGCTGAAACTATTGAATTTTTTCATCCATGTCGAGTAGTGAAGGCTCCGAACGGAGCCCTGTGTACAATACTTTGCTGTTTCAAGATATGATGGTGGAACGTGATAAAAGGTTTATTAGCAATGATCCTTGGAACTTGGGGGGGAATACAGACGCAGATGGTCGTTTTGCCCAGTTAAATAAATTGATGGCTAAGGAAGTTGCTCTGTATTTTGACACAAGGCTTTTAGAGAAATATGTGAGTCTTAACATCACCCCTAGAGGGTTACGTATTGATAAGCTGCCAGCTGCGCCTTTTTCAGATGATGAATCTGACCTTTTAGAGGAGTGGAAACAAACTTCTCTTTTATGTACCATAGGTTGGCTTCGCATACTGATCAAACGAAATCAAAAATCTCATGATAAACTGAAAAATGAAATTTCTTCATTGCAAAATGAACTCGTAGCTGAAGTAAATTACAGAGTTCAAATGGCCAATATAAGTGACAAAATGAACAAGTTAGAGGCTGATATTGTGCAGAATAAACTAGTCGGGACTTAAAGATTACGAGACAGGTATTATTTTTAATTAGCGTGAACCTATGCGTAATCAGTCCAGGAGGAGCTGGACTGGAACTATTCAGCGTCAGCGTCATCTTTTTCTTCAACAGAAAAGGAAACTGTTACTAAAAATGTTTCTTTTGCTAGAACTGTTGCTCCGAACCGAGTTGCTGACAGGGAAATTGCAGAAGCTTCTAATGAAGCTTCTAACCTTAGTCCCGCTGAGAATATGAACTTTCAAAACGACAACTACAACAAGGGGAGAAACGGAAGAAACGGCAGAAAGGGGCGAAACCGTTATAAATGAAGGTTTGAGAACAACTGCATCTAATAGAACTTGTCATAATGCTACTTCATTAGAGTGTGTTAATTTATCGGATTTGTGCTTAAACCATGATATGTTGAATGTTTTGCATAAGGGGAGCAAATTTGTTCCTACGATTTTCCCTTCGTTTGCTGATATTTACTTAGAAGTGAAAGCATTTATTCGTAAGCTCTTATTAAGAGTATACTTTAAGAAATTCATTAATGTGAATGTGAATGTGAATGTAAATGAAAATGTTTCTAATTCTATTGAAACTCAAGATGAAGTTTCTAATGAAATTGATTTTGATGAAAGCTTATTGAATTTGTCTGTATATAATTATGAATATGATGAATTTGACTGTTCTTTTGAAGAAGGTGATGATTGTTCAACTCATCCTAATATTGATATTAGTTCTAATATCAATTATTTGACTGGATATGG
Source organism: Protopterus annectens (assembly GCF_019279795.1). Taxonomy (NCBI): domain Eukaryota; kingdom Metazoa; phylum Chordata; order Ceratodontiformes; family Protopteridae; genus Protopterus; species Protopterus annectens. The sequence goes on from NC_056737.1 coordinate 363,745,559, forward strand.
CAAGTTAATGATGCCAAAATTTAGAAATGTAAAAAGTAAATTTACACCTACCATTTCTGTACCAGCCATTTCAGTCTTTCAAAAAGTACTTTTAAAAGAGACAGAGTTAATGTTTAAAGAATTTTGTAGAGAGAAAAAACAATTCAATTTAAGCAAAGAAGAATGGCAGGCTTTAAAAGATCTTAAGGAACTGAAAAATGATTATGTATTTAAATGTGCTGATAAAGGGGGTAATTGGGTTATTTTGAATAGACCTGATTACTGTGTGATGGTTAATAAATTGCTCTGTAATAGTGAAGAATACACTAAACTGAATGGGGACCCCTTAAAATTTTACAATGAAGAATTATTAACTTTTTTGGAAAGGGGAGAACGACTAGGATTTTTCTTGCATGCTGATGTTAAGAAAATGTATATTAAAGACCCTCTTACACCAATATTATATGCCCTGCCTAAGATCCATAAAGACCTAATTGAGTATCAGGGATAGGCTCATTTTTGGAGAATGTTAATGTCTTTTTGGATTCTCAGTTAAAAATTTATCTTAACAGGGTTAGTGCTCACATCAGTAACACTCAAGATTTGATTAATGAAGTATCTAAGATCTCTTGGAATAGTGACTTCTATTGGGTGACTATTGATGTCAAGTCTTTATATACAAACATCAACATCAGGTGGGGACTTGAAGCTATTCATAATATGTTAGGTGAAGGTCCTAGGACTAGTTTTTTTATTTCTTTATTGGAGTTCTGCTTGACTCATAATTATTTTGTGTTCAATGATGAGTATTTTTTACAAACTAAGGGGATGGCTATGGGAGCTGCTTATGCTCCCACATATGCTGTGATATATATGGACTCCTTTGAAAAAAAGTTTATTTACCCCACAGATTTTTTCAAACATAGAGTTATCTTGTACAAACGTTTCATTGATGACCTAATCTTTATATGTAAGGGGGATATATTAGAATTTTGTGAATTTTTTGAATCTTTGAATACAAATGAACATAATCTCTCATTTTCTTATGAGATGAATCGAAATCAAATCAATTTTTTGGATCTGACCCTATTTGAAAGAAATAATATTATTGAATTTAGACCCTACAGGAAAATGCGTCCAGTGAACATGTTTTGCATGCTACCAGCATCCCCCATTGTTGAGAGCTTTGCCTCATGGAGAATTTAAAAGAATCTATCAGCATACTAGCATAGAATCTGAGTTGGATTATGAGTTAAATGAGGTGTTTCTAAGATTATGTGAAAGAGGGTATGAAAAAAAGCAATTATTGAAAAGTATGAATAATGTTATGAATAAGCATAAAACATTCAGAAAGTTTGAAATGGATGTTTTAAATTTAACAAAAAAAGATAGAGATGTGGAAGAGATATTTTTCGTGACTAGGTACACAGCTTTTTCTGAAATATTTGTTTCTTTAATTAAAAGATTTTGGTACCTGGTTTGTGAGGATGACTCTATAGGTGAGCTCTTTCCTCATCATATAACGTTTTCATACAAAAGGGAAAGAATTTAAAAGAAATACTAAATAATAACCTCTTAATAAAAAGAACTTCTTACACTATTAATGTGGGATCATTTAGATGTGGTTCATGCAGTTTATGTGATAGAATAATCAATGTCAGATCTATTAATAATATTAACCATAACCCCAAGCACTATTTTAATTGTAAATCTATTGGCGTTGTATATACACTTACTTGCAGTTGTAATAACATATGGTATATTGGACAAACCAAAAGAATGGTCAGAGTTAGAATTTTAGAGCATTTAAGGGACATTAGGAATTTAAATCTATCTAGTCCAGTTGCTAAACACTTCTTTGAAGTTCATGAGGGGAAATCAGATAGTTTAAAATTCAGCATTTTGGGTAAGCCCTTTTGTTGCAGAGGTGATAACATTTGTGACAGACTATTGGAGCTGATGATTTTGAAGTTCAATAGTTTGAAACCTTTTGGTCTTAATTTAGAATTAGGTATTTGATGAATTGTTTAATACATTAGTAAATATTTTTGATAATTAAATAAAGAAAATAGTATAATATGTTCACATTTATACATGAGATTACTAATATAATAAAACAATATAATTGGTATATTTAAAAATGTATATATTTCATATGAATATTTATTTAGAAATCATTGTGAGATCACTTTAAATATGTATAATAAGTTCTTTGGAATTAATTATATAATTAATTGATTGATTGATCTAATTGATGCATATATAAAAACTGCCATTGTGCTGCATTGAGTTGTGATCCTTTGAAGGCGAATTGCCGAGGTACCAGGTCTTTGAAAAGATAATAAAGGAGATTATTGCTGGAAAAGTATCGGCTGTTTGGTGTGTTATCTCTTTATCTATCATTGTGCTTTTGCATCGTTTGCTTTATGTATATCTGACATGGCTTAGTAGTAAATCACTTTGGCTACGGTGTGCAGGGTCCTGGGTTTGAGCCTTGTAGAGTGTCTTTATTTTGTTGCTGGGCAGAACAAGGGCTTTTGGATACAGAGTGATTAAGGCACTTTTAAGCAGTTGTAAGCGGGTTTGTGTGGGTTTGCGTGGAGGTAAGCCCTGCTAACCTCTGTTTACAGTTTTTTATACTGATTTAGCTTCTCAATTGCTTAACCTGTGTAGGCATTGCTTACCCCCATGCAGACAAGCTTAAACCCACTTACTGCTGCTTAAAAGTGCTTACTCCTACTTACCCCTGCGCTAATTTCTTTAAAAGAAATGAAAAAGGGTTGATAGGAAAGTGGTGAAAAAGGGGCACAAAGAGGGAATGACAGTAGATAAAATAGCTAGGGATGTTCAGGATGGGTGTAGGGAAGGTCCATAGCTGCCCATTTCTTCTACAACAACAGCTATGCATATACACTGAATTTGGAGATAGATTTCGACACTCAACCCCCTGACAGAGGGGTGAGGACAACAATAATATGTTGTGAAGCCAATTAGACCACATTACATGTGTCCAGTGGACATGTGCAAAATGGACAGTTATGTATGCGGCAAGATTTGTTTTTGGGAACAGATTTCCCCTTTTTTTTCAGGTGAGAGTGGGATGTTGGGGAGGGATAGTAGGTATATTTGGGAAGGTAGGTTGGGTAGGATAACAGACAAGAGAGACAAGACAGCATACAGGGATGGTATATGACAAATGTGGGGGGGGTAAACACCTTGATGATGAGGGGTGTTTGGAAATCGGAAGCCCATGAGCCCCATAGTGGATACAGTGGGACTGAGGTCCCCACCCATGGGCAGTCACCACTGCACCTTCACAACCCCGAAGGTGGCTATGCTCGGGGCTGAGTAGGAGGGCCAGGTCAACCCTCTAGTTGTGACACATGGCCCTCAAGCTGGCATAGCAGACCTTCAAACTCCCTGCAGAGCTCGCTACTCACCATGCCATGGACCTGGCGATGGGTTACAGTGTCCTGTCGGTGCCCGCTCCCAGTGGGGGTGAGCCTCATCCCCTGAGGTGGGTCCATCTGAAGGTGGTGCAGGACCAGCAGATGAGGAGGCCCCTGGGTGGGCCCCAGATGTGCTGGTGCCCGGTACCATGGCCAGATGACGTGGGAAAGGTGGCTCCGCTAGGACCGGCCTTCCCAAACGTGCTATGGTGTTTCAATTTTACAACATATGTGGATTAGTAATAGTCAACACATTCCAGGATTAGGTATAAAAGCATACATAGATATTCCCATTAACCCAAAACACCAGGTATGGAACAGTTGCATAGAAAACAGAACACATGCATATATGGAACCACAGTGGCCATTACAGCAGCATGCAGGTACATTGATGGCAGCATGCCACCAATGTTTGAGCATTTCAACATGGCGCATGCATAGAAGCAAATTTATGTATTTATCAAACAATGGGACATATGTCCCAACAGTAGATGTAATGAAGTACATACCGATTGAGTTATGTATTTAGTTTATTGTTGCAGATATGGTGTTGGGGGGAGAAAGATGTCAATTAACAACTGGGATATTCCTGTAGTTCTCATTACTTGACTAGTCAGTCCTGTGATCTGTACCTTACAGTTATTAGTACACTATCCTATGGCCTTAGTTTGGACAGTGGTATGGATGTAGACAACTATATACATGAACTGAGTTTTACCTGCAGTATACACCTCTTACCTGGTATACCTGTGGAGGTTTTGTTTGTTAACACTACCTTACTGTTTCTACACATATTACCAGATTCCAGGTTGATGTTATGCACATACCTGTCCATCTCTTATTGCACACACTCTGGGCATGTCTTGACCACATGCAGGTGAACTGGGACATATTTTTGACTATTGCCCTCTTAAACCTTTGGTGAGTTGTACAATGACAGGTTTGTTTTCATTGACATTTTCCAAATATGTGCAGGCCTGACAGTCAGTTATATGACATGAAATGCTTCCTACATGTCAGAGATTAGCACACTTATATGCCAGGGGGACAGGGTAACAGCTGGCAGATATAGGCCAATTAACTGGGCATTCTAGACAATTCTGTACACTTTTGGGATGTGATTCTGCATACAGCTTACTACCTCTCCTAGTATTCGAACCATGGCTGTGTCTGCTAAAAATAAAAAAGTGTCCATCACAGTTGAGTGTGCTATATAAATATTGCTGTGTATCTCTTCTCTGATTTCTGTCTATAAGTCTCCTGTATTTTTACAATCTGACCTTGTAATTACAACACTCTAATACAGAATTTTCTAGACAGTTTTATTATGTAGCACAGTTTGTGTGACAGTGATGAGTAATACCTTATTATTCAGAGGAACTGCAACACTAACAATGCCATACAATACCACAGTAAATAGTACCAGCACAGGAAATCAATATTTTATTTCTAGCCACAGTTTTTGTATCTGACAAACCTGTGGGGCAATGTTTGTTAGCACTACCTAAATGTTGCCACACATAGTACCAGATTCCACATTAGTATTATGCACATACATCTCACTCTGTTACTGCACATACTCTGGTCACAGCTTCACAACATGGGGGTGGAGATGGGGCATACGTGGCATTTTACATTCATAACATTTTGGGGAGTTGGTAAAGTGACATGTTTATTGTTATAGATGTCGGACAATCAGCTGTATTTCTTATTTGCTGCCTAAATGTCTGGGATCATCCCACTGATTTGCCAGGGCGACAGGGTGACAGTCAGCGGATATGGGCCAATTAACTGGATATTCTGGACATATCTGTACAGTTGTGGGGTATGATTCTGCATACAGCCTACTACTGCTCCCAGGATTTGAACCATGGCTGTGTGTGCTAAAAATACAACCGTTCATGCATTAGTTGAGTGTGCTATTTGGATTATGTTGTCTAGCTCCTCACAGTTTTCTAAGTCTCTCTCAGTTGGACTATATGAGCTCTTGTGATTACAACAGTCATATACAGACATTCCTACACATTTTATTTACTTAGCACAATGTGGGTAACAGTGCTTAATACAACAGTACTATTAAGAGATTGCAACTCTACATTACCATATGATACCAGAGTAAACACATGCAGTTCACCAGTTAGACCTTTATTGTCAGGCTATTATGCTTTTATTTACATACAAACTACATGAGACTCTTCCTGCCATATTCTCTGGTGTATGCAGTACATTCCTTAAACAATACAGGTATTATACAGGCGATTAACTTACTACTACTTTTAGATTTATTTCCTATGACAGTAGATGCAAGAGTATTACTAACCTGCCTCACGTTGCAACCACTGCAATCTACAGGCATGGGCCTCCTGGTTCACAGCCCGCTCATCTGCCACTGTGAAAGACATAAGAGGAATATTTAGCCATGCCTATCCATAATATACATGAGCTGGCAATTATTAAAAAGGTAGTGGACTGATACTTACACATGGCTGGGACATGCCCCGTCCTCCTAGTCTCTTGGATCCACTGATCCAAGTGATCCCTCTTTGTCCGCTTCAGGTCGGCATAGTGATTCCTAACCTGCTCACCAGTTCGAGGTATGCCAGTGACACTGGTGAGGTCACGGGTGAGATGGTCGCTGTCTTCCGCTTTGTATTCAGAACCTTGGTACTGGCCCTGCAGCAGTCTCTGATCATGGGCTTTCACAAGGACTCCTGCCATGACTCTGGACTCCTGGATGTCCCAGAGCTGCGCCATAAAGTGCACACCCTCTCACATACCAGTCATAGTGCCTACAGGAGGAAGCTGAAACCATTTATGAGATGTATTCCTGTTTGTTGGGTTTAAATAGGGCTGATTTCCCACACTTTGCATGATTGGATGGTTTTGAAAATGCTAAGCTATGGGCAAACCTGCGTACCTCAGGTTGGCATTGCTTAAAGGGTATACCAATGGTAAACTGATTTAGCTGGCCTACACATTGCTTTCACCTACTGAGGTGGGCTGTGCAATGCTTAGCATTGCTTAATTTTTAACTTGCATACTATTTGCTGCTTGGCATTGATTTATTATTCATTACATGTTAGATATGTGTTTGGTATCCATGATTCATGCGTACGTACACTTTATGGGGTCCTTGTGTTTATTAGGGGATTTTAACACTTTATTACAATGACACCTCACATCTGGACTTAATGCAGTACTCCATTTCACATATTTATGTTATGTAGTAGGTTATACAACATAAAACTGTATATAGATTCCAAATGACACCTCACATCTGGGCTTAATGCAGTACTCCAGTTCACATATTTATGTTATGTAGTAGGTTATACAACATAAAACTGTATATAGATTCATTTCACATGTTAAGTTTGATTTTCCTATAGTGAGGATCTGTTTGGTGATACCTCAATCTTATGTACTGCTGTGGTGGCTTAGTAGTTAACTAATGTGAGTGCAGTGTACAGGGTCCTGGGTTCAAGACCTGCAAAGGCTGTTTATTTTGTTTCTGGCCAGAACAGAGGCTGTTGCACACAGAGTGCTTAAGGCACTTTTAAGCAATTGCAAGTGGGATTGCGTGGGTTTGCACGACGGTAAGCAATGCTAACTTCCGGTTAAGTATGCATACAGGGAGTTAGATTCAATTTTGCTTAACCTGTGTGCGGATTGCTTACCCCCACACAAACGAGCTTAAACCTGCTTACTACTTCTTAAATATGCTTACTCCTGCTTAATAATGCTTACTCCCACTTGCCCCCACACTAATTTAGACAGTAATGTAAAATGGTTCTTGGGAAGGTGGTGGATTTGGATACTTTATGGATTTATCATTCATTACACATTGTACCTTCGATTTGTATCACTGATTCCTGTGTATATATACTGTGTGGGGCACTTGTGATTATTTGTGGATTTTACATTATGACAATGACACCTCACATCTGCATTTAATGCAGTACTCCAGTTCACAAATATATGTTATTTGGTAGGTTATGCAACAAAAAATATTGTCCATTAAAGTGATTTGACGTGTAGCATGGAATGTACTGGAGTGAGACTTGAACTGGGAATGACTGCTTGTAAGGCAAATGTTCTGCCCACTACACTATTGCAATACTGCTTCATTTGCATATGTCTTGATTTTTATCCTCTTGTGCCATTTAAGCTGTAGTAAACATAGCTAGGCAATGGGCAAACCCACGCAGCTACGGTTAAATTTTATTTGTTTGATAAAAAAAAAGCTTGTTCATATTTTATATTTTAACTATTGCTCTTATAAACTTGGGGGATGTTGCTGGGGGTATGCAGACACCTATGAGTGGTCTCACTCATTCTTATTGATAACCTGCTGTTCTTGCCTGCAGTTCCATGTATATTCAGAGAGCTCTGCTCCCAGACAAGCCCCCTGCACTCATACACACTCTGTGTCCGGTTAGGAGCTCAGGCAGCGTGCCTTCATTAATATGCCTGGCATGCTGCCGTTCTGCTCCTAAACGGCCACTTCCATGCAGGACTAAGCTAGTCCTGCATGGATGAATAGTGAATCTGGGGGATTGTTTTTGTCATGCAATAACATCATTAGGTTTGCATCTGTTGTATCAATTCTGGCTTGTAGGTTTCATACTTTCCAAATGTTTTCACACACTCTGCCTGAGACACTTTGCTGACTTAATGACTGAACACGTTCCAGTATGAAACAATTATGGAGCTCTTTTGCAACTGACTAAAAGCATGCAAAATCCTATTGACCTGTGAAGAGATATCTGAGTCCCATCTTCTTCACCCCAGAACACATTTGAATTTATCACAAAGGCCATGTTTAATTATCAGAAAAAGCAGCATCAGCAGAAAACTTAACCATTCATTCTTTAACTAGCCTATTGGCCAAATGCCACTACCTACTGTATGGTGGCCTGATTCATCCCCTGACTACTCTCAAATCTTAAATGCTGCATCTCACTTACTGGCCATCTCAGAGCGAGGGTCAGAACTGAATCCAAATCCTGTTCATCTAACGCTATCCATGCTCAACTTTAGCTTCAGACTTCTTGCCCACTGTAAGGTTACGCACTGGTTTATTTGATACTTGTTTGTATATTTCTTTATTTACGTATGATTGGCTTTTTAGCCACTTCCAGTGGAGAACCAAGATAATATTAAAAGCATCTGTAGGTATTCTGAATATATTTGGGACAAGTGCTAAAAGTGATAGAAAGTTATGTGAAAGGGGTATACTGTCTACAGATGCCTTAAAAATCAGATTACATAAGTATGATTTGGAGCAATATAGGGCTCTACATTAAACCCTGTACAAACTGGATTACTATACAAGAAGGAAAGTTATGGAAGGCTGAAAATAATATACACCATACTATTTTATGTAGCACTCTTACTGGTGTAAATGAGAAAGGTTATAGAGAATCAAAACTCAAACATGGCTGTGTTGTTAAAAATGGCAAACTATGGGGCAAACAGAGGAATAATAAAAGAGGGCAAATGGAAGTTTGGAGTAATGAGATTGTATAGATATATAGGAAGTGCAAAATGAGTAATGAAGATAACTGAGGAAAACATAAATGGGCCAAAAATATAAGAACTGTTATTATAAAAAAGTTAAAGTAAATTGTGTAAAAGAAAATTAATAGCAATAAAAAAAAAGATAGAGAATTTGTAAAGAAAGTACAGCTGTATAAGTAAACTTACCATAATGGTAGACATTTGAATGATTACTGCTGTGGTATCCTTAGGGATATATGACTTTATATCCTGCTAGGGTATATCAGCTGGCTGGTTTATAATCTGACTACATGGAGCACTATAGCAATTATTCTTTAGTTTAAAAAATTCTCCTTTTTAAACTGTAGCAAACAGTTGCTACAGTTTATACCCTGTCTCACTGAGCACTATAGCTTTTATGTTTTACTTTAAAAAATGTATATATCTTATTTTCAAAGTGTAGCAAACAATTGTTACAGTTTATACTCTGCCTGCACAGAATGTTACAGTACTCAGGGTTTAGTTAAAATAAAAAAGTTTTTTAAAACTTTTAAACGGTAGCAAACTGCTTGCTAAAACGCAATAAGCAGTTGCTACAGTTTAGACCATACAAGGAGTGCTGTAGCTCTCAGGTCTGATCGCGAATACAATATCAGCTTTTAAAGCAAATACTGTATTAACAAAAGATAGGGCTCAGCTGGTTGCACACCCTAACACTTTGCAGCCAAGGCAGTTGCCCCTGTCACCCCACCCTGGTTCTGCTACTGCTTCAGAGTTTTTATGCCAAGAGACAGATAGGGAGACAGAGGCTGAAACTTGAAAGAACAATGCTAGGAACAACAAAACATAAGTATTCACACCCTGGTATAAATAACATACGACAAAAAACAAAGGGGATGGAGAGAGGTCATGGCTACTGCAGCAGTAATCATTCAAACATCAACTGTTATGCTATGTTTACTTACACTGCTGAATTATGCTCATCTCATTGACCACTGCAGCAATAGCATTAGCTATGTGGGTACATTACCCTAACCTACTATATTTGGGAGATGGAAAGAAAAGAGTCCAAAAACCCCTGAAGAATAGTTCTATTAAAATCTGTTCTAGACCTAGAGATAGAATCAAGCTTATAGTGCTTTGTAAAAGTATGCACAAGGGATCAAGTTGCTGTTTCTAGAATATTCTTAAATCCAACCCTTTTCAAAAATACATAAAAGAAGTCAAGGCCCTCTTACAGTGGGCCTTGACCCTGCCTTGAATAGTTTAGTTGTAGTTAGTATGACAAATGTAATAGATTTAGAAAAACATTTGGAAACAGTCTGCTTTGTCATGGGTTGTCCCTTCTTTTTACCTTCACAAGAAATAAACCATTGATTTAAACATCTGAAAGATTTAGTTCTATCAAGATAGTTTCTGAGTTGTCTGTGGACATCCAGGGTATGAAGTTTACTTTCTCCCTCATTTTTAGTTTCAGAAAAGAAAACAGGAAGATGGATAGTATGGCTTAAAGTAAACTCAGGTACCACTTCAGGTATAAAAGAAAGATTAGTTCTACAAGAAACCCTGTCCCTGTGAAAAATGAGATAAGGATAACCTGGCTCACCATAAGTGCTTGCAACTCAAATACCCTTCTTGCAGAGGTCAGAGTAATCAAGTAAAACTGTTTTTTTCTATGTTTAGAACTTCAAATTATATTCACTGGTTCAAATGGAGCAAGTGTTAGCTGCTATAACACAAAATTAAGATACCAAAGAAGGCTACTGGATTCCTTGGAGGCCTCTTGTACAAAACCCTTTTAAAACATTTTGACATGAGACTCCACACCAAATGGATATTTGTTGTCTCCACCAACTGATTTCTCTTCTGACAAACCCCAGCACTAGGATTTAGAAAGACAAAGGAGGTTGGTGCTAGGACCAAGGAGACTTCAGATACCATTGTAGCTCTCACGTGGAATCTTGCCAGGAATATCATGAGAATCATAGATGCTGTGGAACCCAAGATCCAAACATTTTCCCTCACAGTGACTGAAATCTGAGTGGAAAACTTTAGAACAGATCTAGATATAGATCTATTTTTCTTGTTGAAGAAATGCAGTTTGAACTGAGGTGTCTGCTGCACCTCAGGAACAGGTAACCCTATGTGAATGAGTCAAAAAGACTTTATCAAACACCCCTGATCCCATGTGAATATGTTCAATCTTTGTGGAAGCTTTTGACACTTGCTGAAAAAGAATTTCAAAAGATAAGAAGTCGTAAATACAATTGTTTGGGCCAGAAGAGAGTTCCCACAATGATCTTGGGTGATTCCTGTGTGAGCACTCTTGGTACAGTGGATATCAATAGTAAGGCAGAGAACTAATAATGTGATCAGACACACAAAACCTTAGAAACATGTGAGTCTGGGTGAACAGGGAGGGGGCAAGAATATAGTGTTACCTAGATTAGGAAAGAATAATCCAGGATTAGTGTCAAAGCATTTTCTTTCTTTAGCATAAAACATCCTTGAATAAAAACCTTTCTAGCATGTGATAAAGGACAGCTGGAATTGAGAGAGTCTGGTCTAATGGATGAGGAATACACCCTGAAATGAGGAATTTTCCCACTGCCATCTGTAACATGGATCAAATCTTTGAAGACCCCCTGACCTAGTTGCTGTTTCTGAGGGTCTACCAATGTCCTAGTCAGAATTTTAAGTGTAACAATTGTATTGTCCTCTATATTCTGGAGGTTCCAGAACTTTTCAGGTGGAACAACATCTGATTACTTGCATTTTAATGGACTGTTTATTTTGTTTTGCCAGAACTGAATTTGGTGTTTCAGAATCTCTTAGAAATTTTGGAAAAGGAGGGCTGAAAATCTTAGATATTTCAACTTACCCCTTCATCACATTGTAGCAGAGAGAATGCAGCCAGGCAAACCCCTATTTTTCCTTACAGGAAGAAACTGTAGAAAATCAACATTTCACAATATGAACAAAGTTTAACATATGGGTGACATAATTTGCTTAGAGACTAACCAATGTCCTGGTTTGAAAAGAAATAAAAGTTAATCACACTTGTAAGGCCTGGTTTTTTCTATTTAATACCTGAGCTATCTATGCAAGTCCAAAGTATGAAGAACCTTCTCACTAGAGACTAAGGAGAGGGTAAAAAGGAAGTAAGATGGATAGACTGATTAAGGGACACATTTGGACATAAAAAGGATTTGCATGGAGAGACAGCTGTGTCTGAATGCTGTGGAGTATCCAGGAATAAATGAAATGACTAGCATAGCTAGTATTTTAAAGTAAAAAAAAATAGGATAGACATTTTGATTTTAATTTATATACACAATACATTTTGAGCATGTATAGGTTGAGTTTACATCATGTTTTAGCTTTTTATGTTTTAAAGTTTCCTATAAAATTTCATCAAAATTGAATAATTAAACTTGAGTAATTAGGGTGGGATATGTACATATAAAAATGGCTGGGATGTTACATTCATTTGTTCTGATGAAGTCCCTTGAAGTTGGGGAAGAAAGTGCTTAACTTGTGGAATGTTGTTGAATGTGTGATTTTTGGACTTATTAAAGTGGTGTAAGGCTTGGCCTTAGTAGTGGATTATGTTTTGAATCCCTTAGTACAGACTATATTAAAGATTCTTGGGATTTCCTGGCAAAATTGAGGGATTTTTTATCTGGTTTCACCTTTGATGTGAAACGACATGTTATTTTAACTGTAGATGTTGTTTCTTTATTTACTTGTATCCCTCATATGGAGGGAGTGGAGACAGAAGTTTTTTGACAGTTAATACCAAGGTGAGTAACTCAGAGGTAAATCATTTGTGTAACATATTAGAAGTAGTATTAAGTAACAATTTCTTTTTATTTGACTGTACCTATTACAGACAACTTAGGGGAGCAGTGATGGGTTCCCTGGCAGCCCCTGTGTATGCCAACATAGTTTTGGATGAACGGGAGTCCACTATTCTCTCAGAATTGGTTAAGAAATGTAGGGCTCTTTTTTATGTGAGATTTGTGGATGACTTGTTTTTTATTTTGGAAGTTACGGAAATGACAACAAAGAATTTTGTTGCTGATATGAATGTCTTGTCAGGCTACTTGAAATTTACAGTAGGGGCAAATGGGCACACAGTTAATTTCTTGGATGTTACTTTAAGATGGGAACCAGAAAAGCATTTGTTCAATAGTAAAATTCATAGGAAAGAAACATTCAGCAATGGTTATTTACATAATAGGAGTAACCACCCATCATTTATGAAAAAGAACATACCTAAGGGGCAATATATCTGCGCCAGTCGGATGACCTCGGACGATTTGGATCTTGTAGATGAATTCCAAATTATAACAAGTATGTTTTTAGAGTAGGGGTATGATAAGGAATATTTAAATCAAATACAACAGGACATTTTTGAAAAGAGAATTTCATTTTACCCTCCTATTTTAAGATTTCCTTTAGTTTTAAAGACTACTAAGGGAAGCAAAGATTTTAAAGCTACTTTGAATTTGGACATGACGGTTGATAGTTCAGCTATAAGAGGGATAGTTCAAAGGAACTGGAAGATTTTAGAATGTAATACTGATTTAATAAAGGCAGTAGGTACAAAACCAAACTTTGTTTATAGTAATCAGGTTAATATTAAAAAAATATTAGAAAATGATCAATCTACTAAAGTTGTTAATAGAATTAATACTCATAAAATGGGAATGTATAAATGTGGGACCTGCAGGTTCTGCAGGTTCATAATGGAAAGACCTTATGTAGTTTTAGATCATATTGAACAGAGTTTTAAAGTGCCAGGGTATGTCAATTGCAAAACTGAAGGGGTTATTTATATCGGGATGTGCAGTGGGTGTGAGGCATATTACGTTGGAATGACCACACGTTCCTTGAAGGATTGTATAAGGGAACATGTATACGATATTAGGACAAGGAATAGTAACATTGAGTCATTTAAGCACACCTTGGAATGCATTAAATATAAAAAAAATTGTTTTCAGTTTTGGAAGTTGGGAATAGAGATTTGAGAGGGGGTGATTTTAGGAACCTACTTGAGCAGAAAGAAACTTATTGGCAAATAGTGTTAGATGCTGACAAAAAACTGGCCTGAATGACTTAGTTAATATAAAGTGCTTTTTGAAGCACATGTCTCTGAAAGTAAAGAAAAATTAATTAAAATGAAAATGACATTGTCGAAGATTTTTACAGTCTATGTAATTTTATATATTTATATGCATTTACACACTGCCATTTTAGAAGTGCTTTTAAAAGTATTTTCATTGAAATGTTTAGGAATCAATTATTGTTTTTAATTTTATTGAATTATTGATATTTTGGTGCCAAAATGTGGGATATTTAAGGTGTAGTATCTTTATAGTTTAAATTATGTTTCTGAGAAAGTCAGTTATTGACGAAAGCGGTAATAAAGTGTTGGTATGCTAACATTGTGTCTTTTTCTGTGGTTATTGGCCAGTGGAATATCCTTGCTGGTTTTTGGTGATAATTTAGAGAGTTGAGCACCTTGATCAGGGCAATAAGCTCTTTAATGTTTATGTGCTAGCATATGTCCTTGATCTCCTACACACCTTGCACTTTTATCCCCACTGACACTGCTTCTGAAGCAAAGTCAAAGGTGTCCGTTGTGGATAACTGCTTTGTAAAAGGGAGGGAGAAGGGTAGACTTGGATTTATGGATATTTGTTGTCTCCACCAACTGATTTCTCTTCTGACAAACCCCAGCACTAGGATTTAGAAAGATAAAGGAGGATGGTGCTAGGACCAAGGAGACTTCAGATACCATTGCAGCTCTCACGTGGAATCTTGCCAGGAATATCATGAGAATCATAGATGCTGTGGAACCCAAGATCCAAACATTTTCCCTCACAGTGACTGAAATCTGAGTGGAAAACTTTAGAACAGATCTAGATATAGATCTATTTTTCTTGTTGAAGAAATGCAGTTTGAACTGAGGTGTCTAGCTGACACCTCAGGAACATAACCCTATGTGAATGAGTCAAAAAAGACTTTTAATGTTCTCTTGGAATCCTAGCTTCTGTAAGAGATCTCTCATCCTAGTGAGAAATTTTTGACACTTTGAAAAAAGAATTCTGCAAAGATAAGCAAGTCGTCTAAATACAGAAAAGTGTGTATAGACCCGGTAGCCTGCAATGAGCTTTAACTGGAGTGAGACACTGTGTGAGCACTCTTGGTACAGTGGATAGTCCGAAGGGTAAGGCAGAGAACTAACAATGTGATCCAGACACACAAAACCTTAAGAAACATGTGGAGTCTGGGTGAACAGGGATGGGCAACTTTTGAATATAGTGTTACCTGGAAACTAGAATGAGGAAAAAGAGATAAAAGGTTGTTTGGTGAGAATATTTTGAACTTGGGCACTATCACAAACAAGATTAGGAAAGAATAATCCAGGATTAGTGTCAAAGCATTTTCTTTCTTTAGCACATAAAACATCCTTGAATAAAAACCTTTCCCCACCTTGAAAGGAGGAACTGGTTCTATCACTCCCTGGGATAGCATGTGATAAAGGACAGCTGGAATTAAGAGAGTCTGGTCTGGTGGATGAAGAATTACACCCTGGAAATGAGGAATTTCCTCCCACTGCCATCTGTAACACTGACAAATGATCTTTAAAACACATTTGTCCAATCTGTTGCCAAAGAGAAAAGTGGAGATTAAGACTTTCTTAAAGGAAATTGAGCTACCAGGGTGAGAGGTTAGACAATGTCCCTTAGTCATTCTGACGTGTTGGACTGTCCTTAGTTTCTGGAGGTTCCAGAATTCTTTTTGGAAATCCCAACATCTGATTACTTGCATTTTGCTGAGACTGTTTATTTTGTTTTTTGCCAGAACTGAATTTGGTGTTTCAGAATCTCTTAGAAATTTTGGAAAAGGAGGGCTGAAAATCTTAGATATTCCCTGTATCAACTTACCCCTTTCATCACACTTTTTGATCACCTTTGTAGCAGAGGGGCCAGAAACTAAATCACTATTCTGAGGGAATTTAAAATCCAATGTTAACATTATCTGGGTGGTTCTGAGAATGCAGCCAGGCAAACCTCCTGGAAGAAGCATCAACTCAGACATACACACACTCTGCAAGCGACGAGTAGTGACTACAACAGTAGAAGAAACTAAGTTATTTAATGCAGATTTTTCCTTACAGGAAGAAACTGTAGACAAAGCATTCCTCAACATTTCACAATATGAACAAAGTTTAACATATGAGCCTGACAACTTAATTTGCTTAGAGACTAACAAACCCAATGTCCTGGTTTGAAAAGAAATAAAAGTTAATCACATTTGTGAAAGGCCTTTGTTTTGTCTATTTAATACCTGAGCTATCTATGCAAGTCCAAAGTATGAAGAACCTTCTCACTAGGAGACTAAGGAGAGGGTAAAAAGGAAGTAAGATGGATAGACTGATTAAGGGACAACTCATTAACCAAACTGGGCATAAAAAAGGATTTGCATGGAGAGACACCTTGTCTCTATGAAAAATCCAAAACAGGAGGGACTGCCATCAAGGCTTGGAGTTCAAAAACTCTTCTGGCAGAGCTTGAAATAATCAATAAGAGTCTTCCAGGTACAATGTTGTAAAGAATAAGAAGTAGCAGGCTTGAAAAGAACCTGAGTCAGTTTTTCAAGGACAGGAATAGGCTTTATTGGGTGTCTGATATGAAGGACATGTTTTAGAAATTGTTTAACTGGAATTCAAAAGGCCAGAGAAGGAGTCAGTGGCAGACAGGCAGAAATTGATGACAAATGGATTTTGACTGAAATATTTGCTAAGCATTTACACAGGTAGGGAAGAAACAAAGGGACCCCCCACAATGAAAGGGGATCCTGGTGATATTTAGCACACCAGACAGAGAATCTCCTCTGCTTGGACATACAGGATTTTCTGCTATGTGGTTTCCTGGCCTTCTGCGAGACCCTAAGCACATTCTCCAAAAATTGGTGTGGAAAGGAATCAAAAAACCTATCACCCAAAGTGTCAGTTGAAGATTAGACAAGTGAGAGAGGAAGAGAGATTTGTTGTCCTTGTTTAAAAAGGACCATGCAGTAAGGTATCTTGTGATGATTGCCCTGGCCAGATGGAATAAAAGGGGAACCAGTGCTGTCTGGCCTAAATGAGAGACACCACCAAGATTTTTGGAGTGTCCATCTTGATCTTGTGAAGGACCTTGAGAAGGAGAGGAAGGGGAGGAAAGGCATAAAGGGACATTGCCTTACAAGAGAATGACATGGTATCCACTTTCCAAGCCAAAGTACTTGTGACTCTGGAACAGAACTGAGGGAATTGTCAGTTTAGAGGGGGGTAGAGAGATACACTTGAGGAATACCCCACTAATGAACAATGTCCAGAAACACACCTCTGTGAAGCAGATGTAAGGATGTACCAGATGTAAAGGTGGATTAAAAACACTTTTTTTCTTTACAAACTCATGTGATTTCCTGGGGAGATTGTCATCTAGTTTAGCTACAGCTTCAGTTGGCTTTCCTACCATTAAAATTGTCAACCTTTTTTCTTCTATACCCCCGGAAGAAGGATTGGGGTTATTCTATATTAGTTTTGTTTCTTTTGATATTTTGAGTAATGAACAGATTAATATGATTATGAAATTGATCACGCTGGTTTTAGAGAATGATTTCCTATACTTTAAAAGAGAATTGTTTAGGCAGGTTAAAGGGGTGACAATGGGGGTATGATGTGCCCCCATTTACGCTACCCTTTGTTTACTAGCTTGGGAAAGGACCTTTATATTCCACTCAGAATGTTTTCAATATATTTCCTTGAATGTTAGATTTTTGGATGACATCTTTATTTCATGGAAAGGAACTAATAGACATACTGTTAAATTTCTGCAATATTTAAGTAATAGAACCCCCTTTTTAAGTTTACTATAACAAGATATCAATAAATTGCTTGGATATGACTAATAAAATTAACAATGGTAGTTTTATGTTGGAAGTATATAGGAAGCCCACTTTTAGCAATTCTTATCTTCTTTACAGTAGTTCACACCGTTTTGTTCATAAAAAAATTAATCAAAGGGCAATGTAAAAGGAATGCAAAGGAAACATGATGTTGAGGAAGAATTAGACAAGGTAAAGTAGATGTTTATGGAGAGAGGATATCCGGTGGGATTGATGGACAGTATTGTTAATGAGGTGCTGGAGGACTGGGGAAAATGTATAAATCCTTGCTGGGAGGTAGGTTTTAAAGGAATGCTAGAGATAATTTGAATAAGCTGGATAACAAGAAATTTGACAGTGCAATGGTGGTAGAATTTAACAGTGCTTCAAGAAAGTTATGGATATTATTAATAAAAGTTATAATATTTTAAAATATAACCCTAGTGTCTCAGGAATAGTGGAGGGAGACCCAGATTTGTATTTAAAACTAGCTGTAATTTAAAAGACATTTAGTCTAGACTAGTAAGAAAATGCTTAAGCAAGGTTTGGAAAAAAATACTTTATAAAACAGCTAAGTCTGGTTCTTGTGACCAATGTAAATATATTTATGAAGGGGAATCGATTACACTTGGAAATATGATTAAATCCATTATTAGGTTTAAAGGAGGTTGTGATGTCCCCACTCTAGGTCAATAATCAAGGAGCCTGAAACCTCACCACTGACACTGGAGAGGGACATTCACTTGGAATACAAATGGATACACTCAATATTTCCAGAAACAGACCTCCCTGCATCAAGCATAATTTTCCTTAAGAACACACAGGGAACACAGTCAGTCTGGAGTCTGGATTTCTCTATCTGTCTCCTTTGAGGTCCCCAGTAAGACTCCCCACTGGTACAGCTATAGGGTTAAGTCCTCAGTTGAGTGCCCAAGCCAAGTTCTCCAGCACTATCTCTGTGAAACCAGTGATTTGTGCCCCTGCCCCAAGTAGCTGATACATACACACACACACACACACACACACACACACACACACACACACACACACACACACACACACACACACACACACACACACACACACACCTGGGAAAGGCTGGCACAGATTACCTATTTTACCAACTTTGCCCATACTATAAGGTAGTTTCACTGCCACAAATAAGTTACTATAAGGCTCTTAAAAGGGTACCCAATTATAGTGATTGAAGTTAATATTAATACAAATGGTAATCTTGATCAAACAACAAGGCTTTCAGTAGTGACCAGAGTTATCACCAAATAAATATATGGAAATACTCTCAAAGCTTAAATATTTTCTAAAAAGGATGAGCCACTATGAGAAGTTTAAATATATTTAATAATAAGTAATAAAAGAACACAACCATGACAAAAATCTATTTACAGTAAACACCAGTGTTTCAGTCACAGGGAATATTAAAAATAACACCAATGGAAAGTTTCACACAGTTATAGAAAAATGGTACTTCTAATCTCACTATATTTTCCTGACTAATCTAAAAGAATTATTGTTCCTTAGTTAAGTTACTTACTACCACAAAGCAAGATGATGTGGGTGAATGGTCCTTGTTGTCAGATCCAAGGCAGAATGCAGAATGCAGAATGCTGAGAGCAAACTCCTACTAATATCTAAATATTATTTTTGGCTTACAGAATGACATCACACACATCTGGTCATCTGACTCTGTTTCCCATGCTGTCATCAGCAGTAGACGCTGACAGGATTTTAGCATCTATGTGTCACCATACATATAGATACAGCTTTGTTCAGATCTCCTGGAAGTCATAAAACCATTTCACTCTTCCTACAGGAGCTACCAACTATTCTGTAGCAGAGACATTGCATTTCTGGCTCCATTCAAAATGGCGGGATGACATCTTTATGGCTTAACCCATAAAGTCATTTAATTTCAGGAGTATTTTGCAAAGTCATGTGGATTAAATTTAACCTCTTCACTTCCAGTATATGCTATTTTTATTTAGTTAACATTTGTTTACCAGGAAAGTCTGAATTGGAATGAAGCCAATTTTCAGCAGATGCCCAGGGAGAAACACTCTAGATGCAAGTTTTTGTAATGTGGGAGGAAACCAGAGCACCCAGAGGAAACCCACACAAATGCTAGGAGAACATACAGACTCCACACAGAAGGCACCCCAGCCAAGAATCAAACTGGATAACCTTTTGCTGTGAGGTAACAACACTAAAACTGCACCACTGTGCCATCCAATTTCAATGTATACATTTAATTCAATTACAATAATACATGTACATTTCTTTTCCTTCCAGCAGGGTACACTGCTGATACATTTTAACACAAGCAAATCTAACAAATTCATTTTCAGCACAAGCATTTGTACAAATCAGTTTGATATACAAATGACATATAATTATTTACATTTCAGCTAGCTGTGCTGGCATATGTTATAAATCCACTGCCCTATTTCTCCTGGCATGGCTGGCAGTACCTCCTATCATCACAGAGGTAACTGTGGGAGTTATGGAATAGTTTGTTTAGTTTTGTCTGTGAAATATTAATATTATTGTTTTTTATGTAGGGAAGATGAAGAAGACACTTTGAAAAGAGTATATGAGCATATTCATAGTATTAAGAATAAAAATAAAAATAATGCTCTTTATAACCATACTATTAGTCAACAAACACTTAATGACTTCAAATTTGGCATTTTAGAGCACAATTAAACAAACCCTAAGGGAGGTGATTAGAAGAAGAGTCTTGAATACAGGGAATTGTTTTGGCAATTCAGACTGAATGCTTTTACCTAACCAATTTTAAATGATTAGCCCTGGGATTCAGCAAGCCGCCATGCAGGAATAAGTTATTCCTGCATGACAGGGACTGTTCCTGTACAGCACGGCAGTGCACCTTGCATATTCATGAAGGCGCGCTGCCTATGCTGTTAAACGTACACAGAGCTGTGTACGAGTGCAGGGGGTGTGTCTGAGGGCAGAGCTCCCACAATACACACACCCTCCTGCACTCCAGAACTGCCTTTTGGCAATTAAAATGAGCAAGAATGCTCACAACTCCCCCAACACATCAGGAAAACAAAAGTGGCAAAGGCAAAAGGGACAAATGTCCCACCACCATACCTCACAAATGTACAGATTTTCACAGAATGTCCAGAGTTTTGCTTCATATTTTTGGTGTGTTCCTCCTAAAATCTGTACTTACCTGGCAAATAGTTGAGGATTGAAGTCATTAAATAATGACAAACATTTGAGTTTAAGACTTCACATCCTTCATAAAACACATGCTAATGCAAGATCTATAATTAAAGCAACATTCTAAGTTTGTAAGAGCAATATTTAAAATCTGTCCCTATTTGTCCCCCCATCATTTTAGGGTTTTCCAGAGTTTTTGCTTCAAGAGGTTGAGAGGTATGCCCACCATGAAGCAGAAATCTGATAAAAGTACATGGTTTAGCATTAGCAAGGATATTCTGAAGGGTATAGCTAAAATAACACAACACTTTTTTTTTATAAATGCGATAAAGTTTAAGCATAGCTGTGCAGCTGTGCCTGTTGCTTAGCTATGCTTAGTCCAGCTTAAACAGCACAAGAAGTTAAATAGCAAGAGACATCCAACAGAAGCAGAGTTACAATAGTGTAGTGGTTAAAGAGTATGCTTTGTGAACATCTATCCCCTGTTCAATTCCCACTGTAACCAATTCACATTTTAAATGTGTGCATAAACAATTTTTTTCTGTATTACCTACTAAATAACATATATTTGTTAACCAGAGTGCTGCATTAGGTCCAGATGTGAGGTGTCAGTGTAATAAGGTTCTGAAATCCCCATATAAAGACAAGTTCCCCATACAGTATAGTCACACATGAATAAATGTAATGAAAGCACATTGGGGGATGTCAGGGACAGTAAACACATTTATAATATGTAATGAATGATGAATCAATTTCATACAGCAGACAGTCTATAAAATGAAATATTAGCAATGCTAAACATTGCACAGCTCTGCTTACCAGGTGTAAGCATTGTGTAAATATGACTGCTAAGCAATGAGTAGCCCAGCTAAGTGGATTTGCCCATTGGTAAGCCGTGCTGAACCTGTCTCTTTAAGCAATGTCAACCTTAGCTAAGCAGGTATGCCTGTAGCTGAGCTTAGCTCAGCATATTCACAACCATCCAATCATGGCAAAGGGTGGGAAATCAGCCATATTTAAACACCACAGGTGGGAATACAGCTCATAACTGGTTGCAGCTTCCCACTGTAGGCAAGATGGCTGGAGTCAGAGTGAGATTGCACTTCCAGACACAGCGCTGGGGCATCCAGGAGTCCAAGGTCATGGTAGGACTCCTGGTAAAAAACCATGATGAGAGACTGTTGCAGGGCCAGTACCAAGACTCCTAATATAAAGCGGAAGCCTGGAACAATCTCACCCGTGACTTCACCAGTGCCACTGGTATCCCTCGGACTGGTGAGCAGGTCAGGCATCACTATGCTGACTTGAAATGGAGGAAAAGGGAGCTCTTGGATCAGTGGATCCAAGAATCAAGGGAGAGGGATGATGTCCCAGCAGTGTGTAAGTACTCATACCAGTAACTTTTTAATAATACCCAGCCTGTGTATATGATGGATAGGTATGGCTAAATATTTTTCTAGTTCCCTTACAGCTGCAGCTGAGTGGGCTGTGAATCAGGAAGCCCATGCAAGTAGGCTGCAAAGGCTGCATCGCAAGGCTGGTGAGTAACAATCCTGCTTGTAGTAGTCATACCAAATAAATATAAAAGTAGTAGAAATTCAGCTGCCAGTACAAAAACTGTTTTGTGTATGGGTTGTACTGAATAAACCAGACAATATGACAGTAATAGTCCCATACAGGTCATATTTAAATAAAACTGTAACTGCCTGGCAATAAAGCTCTAAATCCTGGACTGGTTGTGTTTACTCTGGTATCATATGGTATTTTTAGTGTTGCCTTCTCTGAATAGTAATGTTGTATTAACCACTGTTACCCATACTGTGCTACATAATGCCTAGGAATGTCTGTATAAGACTGTTATAATTACAAGATGAGATTGTACAACCGAGAGAGACTTAGGCAGAAAACACTGAAGAGATACATGGCAATATCCAAATAGCACATTCCATTGGGATTTAAATGGCTGTATTTTTAGCAGACACAGCCATGGTTCAAATCCTGGGAGTGGTAGTAGGCTGTATGCATAATCATACCTCTCAACTGTACATATTTGTTCAGAATGTCCAGATAATTGGCTCATATTTTCTGCCTGTTACCCTGTCCCCCTGGCAAATCAGTGAGATGATCTCAGAATTTTAGGCAGCAAATAATGACATACATCTGAATGTCAGACCTCAAAACTTTCAGAAAATGTATCTGAAAACAAACCTGTCACTCTAGCAACTCACCAAAAGTTTATGAGAGCAATATTCAAAATATGTCCCATTTCTACCCCCATGTTGTCAAGCTATGACTAGAGTGTGTGCATTAACAGATTGAGAGGTATGTGCATAATATTAACTCGGAATCTGGGAATATGTGTGGAAACAGTCAGGTAGTGTTACCATACATTCTCTCCACAGGTCTGTCAGATAGGAAAACTGTGCCTGCCAATAAAGATTGAATAATGGACTGGTAGTGTTTATTCTGGTATTGTATGGCTGACATGTAGCATTCAGAACAACTGATATCAGAATAGTACTGTTGTGTCAGCTACTGTTTCTCATACTGTGCTACATAAAAATATGTCTAGGAATGTCTGTATGAGACTGTTGTAATTACAAGGTCAGATTCTACAACCACGAGAGACTTAGACAGAAAACACTGACTGCAATATTGAAACAGCACACTCTGCTGACCCTTAAATTGTGGTATATTTATCAGACACCCTGGGAGTGGCAGCAAGCTGTATGCATACCTCTCAACTGTACACATCCTTTCAGAATGTACAGATAATTGGCTCATATTTTCTGCCAGTTCCCCTGTCCCCATGGCAATCAGTGGGATGATCTCAGATTTGTAGTCAGCAAGTAATGACATACATTTGATTTTCAGACCTCAAAACCTTCAGAAAATGTATATGAAAGCAAATCCTGTCACTCTATCAGCCCTCCAAGTTTATGAGAGGAATATTCAAAATATATCCCATTTCCACCTCTATGTTGTCAAGCTTAGACCACAGTGTGTGCAATAAGAGATTGAGAGTTATGTGCTTAATATTAACTCGGAATCTGGGAATATGTGTAGAAACAGTCAGGTAGTGTTAACAAACATTTCCTCCACAGGTATACAAGGTAAGAGATGTAGAATTTAACTATAAGACAGTTGAAGTATACAAACCAAGGCCATATGGTAGTGTAACAATACTTGTACCTTAATGATTAGAGCAATGATCATTAAAGTGGGGAGAACTACAAGGATATATATAAGTTGTTAATTGACATCTCTCTCAGCCCCCACCATATCTGCAACAATAATCTAAATACACAAATCAATGGGTATGTTTACACCAAATCTACTGTTGGGCCGTATGTCCTGTTGTTCAATAAATATTGAAATCTGTTTCTATTAATGTTCCATGTTGAAATACTATCATTGGTGGCCTGTTGCTATCAATGTAACCTGCATGTAGTTGTAATGGCCACTGTAGTTCCATATATGCATGTGTTCTGTTTGCTATGCAACTGTTCCGAATCTGGTGTTCTGGGTTAATGGGAATATCTATGCATACTGTTACAACTAATCCTGGATTGTGTTGACTATTACTAACCCACATATGTTTTAAAACTGCAACACCATAGCACGTTTGGGAAGGCTGGTCCCAGCAGACCCACCTCTTCCACCTCATCTGGCTGTGGCACCGGGCTCCAGCACATCTGGGAACCACAACAGGACCTCCACGTCCACTGGTCCTACACCACCTTCAGGTGGAACCATCTCAGGAGATGGGGCTCACCCCCCCTGGGAGTGGGCGCAGACAGGAAACTGTCACCCATAGTCAGGTCTAGGGCTTGGTGCGTAGTGAGCTCTGAAGACAGTTTGGAGATCTGCTACGCCAGCTTGAGGGCCATGTGGCACATTTAGAGAGTCAGCCTGCCCTTCCTACTGCACAGCCACCTTTGGGGCTGTGAAGGTGCAGTGGTGACTGCCCATGGGTGGAGATCTCAGTCCCACTGTTTCAATTTGGGGTCTCATGGGCTTCCGATTTCCAAACACCCATCCCCATCCAAGGTATTTATTCCTCACATGTGAGTGCCACAGGTGGCTGTGCTGGAGGCTAAGCAGGAGGGGCAGGCTGAACCTCTATGTGTGTGTCACGATGGCCTCAAGGTGGTGTAGCAAATCCCCAATTCTCTGCAAAGCTCCCTATGCACCAGACCTTGGACCTGACTTCAGGTTGCAGGATCCTGTCTGTGCGTGCTCCCAGGGGGGGACAGGCCCCATCCCTTGAGGTGGTTCTACCAGAAGGTAGTGCAGGACCAGCAGATGACGAGGTCCCAGGTTGGGTCTCAGATGTGCTGTGGCCTGGTGCCATGGCCAGATGAGGTGGGAGAGGTGGTTTTGCTGGGAACAGCCTTCCCAAATGTGCTATTGTGTTGCAGTTTTAGAACATATGTGGCTAGTAATAGTCAACACAATCCAGTATTAGTTATAACAGCATGCATACATATTCCCAGTAACACAAAACACCAGATTTGGAACAGTTGCATAGCAAACAGAACAGATGGATATATGGAACCACAGTGGCCATTACAATGGCATGCAGGTTACATTTTTAGCAACAGGCTACCAATTATAGTGTTTTAACATGGAACATGAATAGAAACAAATTTCAATATTTGTTGCACAATAGGATATATGTCCCAACAATAGGTTTGGTGTAGACATACCCAATGATGTGTGTGTTCAGATTATTTTTGTAGATATGGTGGGGGGGGGAGAGATGACAATTAACAACTATTATATCCTTGCAGTATGAGGTCCTCAGACCTTTTTTCCTGTTTATGTCTTGCAGGTACCATGTCAAGAGAGTGACTGCCTGTGTTCACTCCACAGGAGAATAACATCCTCATCAACTTCATGGTGCATCACCATGGAACCCTCTTTGGGTGTACGGCCCAAGATCTGCAGGAGAGGACTGCCCTGTGGAATGAGCTCGTCCACAGGGTAAACGATGTCGGCCTGCATAACCGCAGTTATGAGCATGTGTGACATTGTTACACTGACCTCACCTGCCACACCCATCAGCGTTCTGCTGCAGTTAGGAGTAACCAGCTAGCCACAGGTGGGGGTCATGCCATCCAGCCTCCACTGACACATGTTGAGGAGCTCCTCACCAGCCTTGGGGCACCTGCCCACCAGCCAAGTCAAGAACCTGAAGATAGCATTGTAGAGGTGGGTGCTACCCACACAATGGATGAGGACCATGCAGGTAAGGCTCCAGGGCACATTAGTAGACCAATGTTGCTTATTCACCTTCATCTGTAAAGTATCTTCAGGCATATGTCAGATAACATAGTCTGTCACTGCAGTGTAGTAATGAACAGATGTGCATAATCTGAAGTATTGTGGGTTTGTACTTTTGATGTACTGAAATGCTGCTCCCACCCTGTATCAATGCCACAGGTGTGGCTACTGACATCACATCTCTCATGCAACTATGTAGGTCCCTCTGATATACCTCTGGGGCAGCAGCCTGTAGCTGGTAAGTATGGAGGTCTTTTGGTCAGGTTTGCCAATACACCAGCCATGTTACGGCCATGGCATTTGCCATTCACACATTTAACACACCTACCCATAATGCATGCTGTACATGTTGACTTATTGTTGCTGTTAACTGCACTGCATCACAGAGGTCACCATGGTGGCATATCTAAAGGGTATGTAAGAGTCCTGCAGTATAACTAACAACTTGTCAGTGCAAAATATGTGGACAGAGATAAACATAATGGTGGGACAAATGGCATACAGTAGGGACATGTCTGAAACATTACCCTTATACAGTAGCTACAACAGTGTATATACCAGTATTACAATGGAAACTGTTACATATCAACACGATGGCATATCACAATACCACATTCCTCAATTTTTACAACCTGTAATATAATCCTTACATGAGCAATGAATGTGTAAGATGGAATCCTATGCTAAAACAACAAATATGGGGAATACATACCTTAACAAACAATGGAAGCATATGTGTGCACACACTCCAAATAACATATTGTAGAAGCAGGTTTTGAGGTACTGTAGCATTCGCTCATCTTGAGTATGCAGTTTCCATCAAGTATGGGTTCTCAATGTCACACCAAGTAATGGTCTGCTGTCCAAGAAGTATGTCCATGACATTTGCCCACTCATCTGCAACAGAGGCAGCCGTGGCATTTTAGAAACCATGGAATGGATCCCATATCCAAATGGTAGCACTCAGGAGTGGGAGACGTAGACTTACCTCGTCATTGCATATAGCATGGCAAACAGTGCAGACAAGCATGTATGTAACGATGGAGTATGAAACACCATTAATGTAGAAAATAAACAGATGCCCATCCAAGGCAGATGACAACCCATGTTGCAAACTGGTCATGGAGGCTGCCCAGACACATGCAGCAACACTGAGGTACTTGCAGGAATATCTAGCAAGTACTGCCTGTGCAGTACCTGTGTCGACAATTACCTGAACTTTGCATAAGTGTGGCCTATGGGTTAGGGTAATCAGATGGTAGAGTTGTTCCACAGGACACATCATCCAGGACTCTCTTCAGGTAGCATATGCATAACATCAAGTCTCCCAAAGGCATGTGTTGCAATGTGTAATGGTATACCGAGACAAAGGCTGAAACCTACAGACTGTATTAATAAAGATGCATGTGCTGCACAAGCAACACCTCATTCTACCTCAGGCCCACCATCCCCATCAGTACCTTGCTAGTGCCAGTCTACACCTTTAGGTTTGCTGTTCATTAGCAGGAACTAGGCCGGTAGACATGGTATTCTGAATTTGGGACACTGCAAAATGATACTCATGTGTGGCCCATAGCTGTCAAGCATCTGCAAAAAGGCTGAGGATGGGGAGGGTGTCATCCTGAAACACAACAGTGAACTGAAGCATACATCCAAAGTTTGCTGAGAATGGCTGTATCTGAACACAGTCAAGGTCATGCATTGTGCCAGACATAACCCTTACTCCACAGCAATAGTGAAGGCACTGTGTGACCTCCAAGGGCTGTGCACATGAGCTGACCTTGCAATCTAGCAGAGTTGGGGGACATTTGTAGAATGGAGTGACCAAATAATGGCAAGTGAAGATGGGTCATGCTAGCTTACACCTTCCAGGAATAGTGACTGCTGTAGTTCACTTAACAGGTGCTACAAAAACATCATGTTAAAGGTGTGCACACTTATGCAACCCACATATTGTATGCATCCCAATCAACATCTACAAAACTAACACATTTGTTTGATAGTGCATTTGATTGCACAGGTCATATGTCACATATCAGGTGTGTGTAATGTTAACATATGGAGTATTGTGGCCCCATGGCATATCAGAGAAGAGGGTGGCATTTCAAAAAGGGTGTGTACACTCCTCATAGCCACAGTAAGCTTTGGAGGTTGTCAGCATAATTGGATTTTATTGTTCATACATGGACTGCTAATGATGAGATCTGCAAATCGGATGTCAGGCATTCACTATTGACATCTGTCCTCATATCAACCCAGGTATGTGTCAGACAAACAAATAGGGGCTGTGAGCAACAGAGCAAACATAACTGCTACATATATACACATTCAGCAATGGCGTTTACACTTGTGAGGTATGGCGCACAGTACATGGCATGGTGCTGAACAGGTGCACAGCAATACTGTGTACATGAGTGCAGTGTGTTCCAGGGGAAGGGGCATCACCTACTAACACAACTCATACATCACAGAGATGTATAATGTTAATGACAGAGACTGAGTATAGCTGCAGTGCATGCTGTTGAGTGCCATATGTCATGCATGTTGACAGTTGGGTAATGAGAGGTCTGTGTAATATCTTTGACCTCCTCACCTGTAAGTATGTGTGTGTGTGTGTGTGTGTGTGTGTGTGTGTGTGTGTGTGTGTGTGTGTGTGTGTGTGTGTGTGTAGAAGTAAGCAATGATGTACAGGTCTTAAAGTATATTTTCTGTTTTCCCTCACAGGTGGCAAGCTGAGTCAGGGTCCCTCCTGCAAGAGAACTGATGTCAGTGTCCATACAGACATTGACAATGATGATAGGTATGGTGAGGCACAGGCGGGGTTGTCAGGGCCTGAATCTGTGCCATTGGTTGACATCCACTGTTATCCACCCCATCCCCACACACAGTCATATTGCCTATACATACCCCATCCCCAGTGGCCATAGATGAGGGACAGTTGGCTGGTGGTGGCATGGGACATGACAGTGTGGTGACTATGGCAAGTGTGTCTGTACACAGCAGCCATAGTCAGATAACTGGTGAGGTACCACACAGGCAGATGTACAGGGGGTGCTCATGGGAGGGCTGCAGGACATTACACCCCTGGCAAAAGTGCCACAGCAGGTGTCACCAGACGCATGTTTCAATCCATCATAGAGGCACAGACATGTATGGAACATTATGCCGGACAGGGTTTGAGGCTCCAGAGGGCTACTCATTCTGCTGTTATTGACAATATCCATGATCTCGCGGGTACCCACCATTATTTTTCAGAGGTCCTGGATAGACCATTGGGTGAGATGGTGGGAATCCTCGACCATGCAAAGTCTGTGTTAGAGCATATGGTGGGAGTAGGGTGACAGCCACGTGGACGTAGGTCAGCAACACCAACAGGTGGAGGTCTACATGGACGTGCAACAAGTCAGAGCCACTCTCGTAGTGGCAGTACCAGCACCAGTACTGCAGGGGGGTACTGTCCACACCCCAATACAGCAGGCCACATGCATGTGGCCCTGGCCAGTCACAACACAGACCTGCATCCAGCAGACATTTGTCATCATCAGGGGAGAGTACCATATCTGGCATTGTACCCAGTAGTGCCAGTGGAACCCCTGGCAGGCACAGTTCTTGTGTCCATGGCTGGCGACAGTGAACTGCACACCCTGCCATGTATGGTCTACAGCTGTCCAATAAACCCCTGTATAGGTCAGCCACATGGCTGAACTGTGTGCATAAATACACATACACATACATCACCAATACAGCTAGGGCACCTCCATACCTTCACACACCACATCTGCACAGCCCAATTAATAATGAAATCCCCTAACACATACACATGACGTCAACCAAATGGCTCAGCCTAGGTCTCTGGCAAACCCATAACACACCCTGTGCATATGATGATACGTGTGCCACATCTCTGTCATCCATACCATTGATGCAGGGAGAGGCTAATATGGTTC
Organism: Protopterus annectens; assembly: GCF_019279795.1. Lineage (NCBI taxonomy): Eukaryota > Metazoa > Chordata > Ceratodontiformes > Protopteridae > Protopterus > Protopterus annectens. Next base: position 363,775,863 of record NC_056737.1, read on the forward strand.
TGATGCACAGGGTGAATGTACTAAGGTGCAGCAATGTAATGCTGTGTAACATGTTTTCAGCAGGAAAGTTTAATGCTTACATGTCAGGATGCATAGCTGTCCAGCCATGATGCATTATAGCTGTTATTAACACTGACTGATAGTGGTCTCCATAATGTTTTCAGTTTGTGTTGTAGGTGAGTATGTGTCATCAGGATGTTGGTCTGCTGTTGTTTCCTACAAAGGGTATGGCACTGTGGTGACATATTGACTGTGTCATATCCTGAGTACAGCTGAACACAAGTAACAGGTCTGTATAAGAGTTACTGCATGTGCCACATGGCTGATAGTCCTGAGGGGTGTATACAGGTGAGTGCATGGTGGCTGATGTCAGCAGCCCTTCTACAGTGGACAATGGTAAATGTACTGGGTGGCACACACCATCTGTTTGTGTATAACACACACACACACACACACACACACACACACACACACACACACACACACACACACACACACACACACACACACACAGGCTTTGGTGTTGATGCAATACTCAGAGATTACTGTACACATGGATGTACTTAATTTTTCAGTGAACCCTTTTTAGCCTATGTAATTCCGCCAAGACATAATAGGAAAAACATCACATCAGTAAATAACCAGTCTGCTACATGGTCTGTCTTTGACGATGGTACTGGCAGGATATATGTCGACTTCTCCAATGTAGTGCAGTTTCAGTGCTGGTAAACATAGCTGTGCTCATCTGGGTGGCACAGCCCCACACTTTGTAGGGTGTGGGGTGGTGTAGAGCTGCACATGGTGTGAATGACAACTACTTAACCTGTTAACATAAACTGTACAGTATTACAGCAGACTAAGCATGGGGATACACTCAACAATAACCCCAATGAGGGTGGCTGTGTCCACAACATCGACAGACAACTATATATACCAACTCCAGTATCGTTGTATAGCTATACAGTGGGGAAGAGGCCATTTACATATGTACTTCTAGTATTGATAGAATGAATTTCCATTACATGATTCCTTTGAAATTTTAGCATTTGCCAGTCAGTTCTCGGACAGATGACCTCTTGGGACATGTATTTTCTGCAAACTGAAATAGATCCTTCACACACACACACACACACACACACACACACACACACACACACACACACACACACACTTACTTGGAAACACTGAGAGTAGAACCCCTTCATAGGTACTTATTGCTACTAATGTGTTTGGCCTTAATTGCACACCACACAGCTTTTAGGATGAGGTTTGTCCTGAGTCTCTTAAGTGAGGAACATCACCAGGCCTTGTACAGTATAGTAATGAGGGGCGTACTGGGTGTTAATGGACAATACATATTATCACTGCTAACTACCTTGTCAGTGAGTCCTTTCTGTTACAGATAATTTGCACACACCACATGCATCATTGGGCTGGATAGTGTACTCATTTACCTGTATGGTTGATGGTGACAGTGGTCCTCATACAGTGGACCTTGGGACATGTACTGGGGATACCATGGTGTAAAGGCAGTATACTCAGCACCCACACCCCACATTGGATATTTTGCTGACTGAAACCCAAGATAATGCTCTGACATACCCACAATCACACATTGACCAGGACTGCAAAACAACCTCTTGTCTATCTCATCAGTGCTACTACAGGGATATGCATTTATTGCACATGCCACAGGGAAAGTAGGGTGATGGTTTGTCTCCTAATGTCAGCAACATCACTATGCCTTATACTGTATGGCCAGGTGTATTGTATTTGGAAAATGTGGCCCCATAATGCTGTATCCTACAAATATATATACTTGCACACATACACACACTTAACAGGACTCAGAGGGTAACCCATGCCTATCTACCCATTTGTACAACAGTGTTGTGCTGGTACTGCAAGCTCCAGGTAGCCCATAGGGTGTGGAAACAAGGTACTTTTCATGTCCATTACAGCAGCAGCCATTTCTAACTATAGCAATGGGGAGGTGTAGTGTGTGAGAATGTACTCAGGGTATTATCAACTACAGGCTTACAAACACACAGGCAGTGTTATTCTCAGCAATGCACACTGACACATTTGTCAGTACTGGGGTCCATAGGTGCAGGTGTTCCTAGGTGTATACCAGGATATTGTCCATGGAGAGATGAGAAGAGAAGAGGATCAGGGTACAGTGGTATCGTGCCACCTGACATTTGTCAGCAGGCCATCTATCAACTGATGCCACGTGAGTGATCCTCAGGGTGACAGTTAAATGAAACATGCAATCATCTGGTTGTCTCTTGCAGAGGACCAGGGAGGTGCTCCAACTGACATGTATGCAACATATATTACATAACATGACCAGTGTCTGGGTTGGAGACCCGTACCCAAGCATGTTCATGTTGACTGTAGCAATCTAGTTGAGGTATCCATGGCCTGTGGTGAATACAAGGTATGGTTTTCTAGCTGTAGCATTCATAACACAGCTGGGCAGACATGTCAGTGTCAGTCAAGCATAGATTGCCTGTGAACAGCCAAGATGGATACCTGACATCTGCACATCTGTACAGAGGACAGACAGAAATCAGCTAGCCAACAGGTTATGCATTAGGATTAATGTTTTGACAGACAGATGTCTGACACTGATAGGTATGCCATTACTACATGACAGCAGCCCTCAATGACATGTCCTGTACACATAGTAGTCTACAGTTAATATCCACAAAGATCAATATCCAGTAGCAGGTACTTAATAACACACAGCTCACACACCAAGAACATGATAGTCAGTACTCAAGAGTCCAGCTTTGCATGCAGGAGTGTATGGTTCCATTACAACAATCTGCAATCTACTCTTACTTCAGAAAGCACTTTTAACAGTAGTAACGTAATGATAAAATTCATGCAAGTGTGACTGTATATAACCTGGGATACTACCCATGTATGAAACACATACAAAAGAAAATATTGTTGTACTAGCCATATATACTCAGGTGTCCCAGACAGTATACTCACACCCCTTGCTACCGTAATGACAGCACATAGAAGCATGTTATGAACATGGAATTAAATACACTTATTAAAGATGTCATTACCATGCTATTTCATCAGACTGGAATGTGATCAAAGGTTACCAGGGCTGAGCCATGCTTAGCTGGTGTAAGCATTGCTTCAATATAAATGCCAAGCATATTTGCACACTGGTAAGCAAAGCCTACACAGAGTAAGCAACTTTTCATTAAACCGTACATTAGCAGTGCTATTGTGCAAACCTGCGCACACCCACTTATATCTGCTCAAAACTGCCTTAGCCACTCTGTATCCAACAGTCCTTGTTCTACCTAGCAATAAAATAAACAGCCCTTGAACCCAGGACCTTGTACACTCTAGTCACAGCAGTTAATCTGCAAGCCGTCACAGCTGATAATATAGCTGTTGTTTTTTCCAATATATCTGTCAGTATACATACTGAATAGTAGTGAACAACTGCAGTGACTTCTACTATTGTATAGTACTTGTTAGTGATATTAGTGTTAAGTCAAGTATGCTGTTATATCTAAATATACACATATCAGATAAATTTTTTGTGATACATCTGGGAAGGTATATACAACAGTCATATTTACACATAACAAGGATATGGATATATAAATATGAATATATATATATATATATATATATATATATATATATATATGTATACATGTACATACACACACATATATATATATATATATATATATATATATATATATATATATATATATGTGTGTGTGTGTGTGTGTGTGTGTGTGTGTGTGTGTATATATATATATATATATATGTGTGTGTATATATGTGTATATATATATATATATATATATATATATATATATATATATATACATATATATATATATATATATATATATATATATATATATATATATATATATATATATGTAAAAATCCAAGCAGCAGAATGGTAGAAATCCAGCCAATAGACTCACTATATCCCAATATACGAAAAAAGTCACTCTTGTAAAATATAAAAACTGGATTCTCTTTATTTTAAAAACAACAAAAAACGTTAGCGCTTTCACGGATAATCACCCGCTTCATCAGACGTTGCTCTTATAAACATTCACTGTGCTCTTATACATACTTGATTAATTAAATCAGTTAATTACATCAATTAACTTAAATTGCTATATTCTAATTTGTATAACAACTACATCCAAATACATCTAAAACTACAAAAAATATAATATATATAAATAATTATCTAACAAATTTATACATCAAAATAAATATATGAAAATATATATAAAAATATATATAAAAATATATATTATGCTGTACAATGCTATATAATGTTATCTCAAAGCCCTAGCTTTCAATATGGGCTTGAGAGAAACGGTTTCATTTAATCCATGCCCCCTATGCGCTCCCAATCTAAATAACCATTAAGTTCAGCACACTCTGTATCATTACTAACATTACCTATTCTCATATTCACATGTTGTATGTGCAAAATTTGAAATAAAAAATCTGGGAAGGTATATACAACAGTCATATTTACACATAACAAGGATATGGATATATATATATATATATATATATATATATATATATATATATATATATATACATATATATATATATATATATATATATATATATCTATATGTAGATATATGTATACATGTACATACACACACACACACACATATATATATATAAAACCGTGTGTGTATGTGTGTGTGTGTGTGTGTGTGTGTGTATGTATATATATATATATATATATATATATATATATACATATATATATATATATATATATATGTGTGTGTGTGTGTGTGTGTGTGTGTGTGTGTGTGTGTATATGTATATATATATATATATATATATATATATATATATATATATATATATATGTGTGTGTGTGTGTGTGTGTATATAGATATATATATATATATATATATATATATATATATATATATATATATATATATATATATATATATATATATATATATATATATATATATATATATATCTATATTTATATTTGTTGACCGGGAGTGTCCGACTGGACGTAGGTCCATTTTCAGCGGAGGCCCGGGGAGAAAAGCTCCACATTTAAAATAGACAGTAGTTACACTGGATTACATAGCGATTAATAATTTACATAGCAATTACTTACAACATATTTACAGATGAAGAACTTAGTACATCAGTAGACAACTAGAATCTTTATCTGTGAAGTACATAACAGATATTAACAAATGTTACAAGAAGAAGTTCCTGCTGTATAATAAGTACTGGCTTATGAGCATCTGAGCTTGCTATAATCAAGGTAGTTAGTGGAGTAGAAAGAAAGGTAGTGGTTGGATGGGGTGGGTGATATTAGAGTGGGAGTTGCAAGGGCATAGCCAGCATGTTTTTAGGTGCGCTTTTAGTAAAGATTTGAAGTGGGTGCATGATGGTATGGAGGTAATTGTGGGTGGGAGGGAGTTCCATAATTTGGCTATGATGCAAGAGAATAGTGCTTCACCAGAGTTATTGGCTTTAGTGATCTGCAAGTGATTTTTGTTGCTGGATCTCAATGGTCTGGTGGTGCGATAGGGTTGGAGTAGATTCTGGAGGGATGGGACATTTAGTGAATGGTTTACTAGTTTGTGGGCGAGTGAGAGTTGATACCATTGAAGGAGGTGAGGGAGTTCAAGCCAGCCCAGTTCAGCCAGTGAGAGATAGTGGTGACCACAGTAGGATGCCCCTGTGGCGAATTTGGCGATTTTGTTGTAGCAGGTCTCTAGCTTGTTTAGATTGCATTGCCTTAGGTTGGTATATATTGGAGAGGCATAAAGTAGAGTGGAGATAAGGTGGGAATTTTCTATTTAAATCTTTGCTGCTTTGGTGAGAAGTTGCTTATTTCTGTATAGTGCTCCTAGTTTTTTGTGGACTTTTTTTATGGTCATGGATATGTGAATGTCAAATTTTAGTTTATTGTCTATTTCCACTCCTAGCAATTTGGTGTGTGTTCAGTTGGGTATATAGTGGTGTTGTCTTTTACTGTGATGTTAAAGTGAGAGTTGTTTTGAGTATGTTTGGAGGGTTGGACAATGGACGATGAGAAGTTTAGTTTTGTTTGGGTTGAGTATTAACTGGGCATCGGATAACCAAGTTTCAACAGAGGAAAAGGCTTCCTGTGTGACTTTTTGCATTTTGGGAAGGGACTGGGCTGAGCAGATGATGGCCGAGTCATCTGCGTATTGTATGAGTGTGCCATGTTTGGTGGCAGAGGCTAGATTATTGGTGAAAACAGAGAAGAGTAGGGGTCCAAGGATGGATCCTTGGGGAACCCCTATGGAGATAGGTAGTTGGGGAGATATGTCATTCTGCCATACAGTGGATTGTTGGTGGTCAAGACAGGTAACTCTGAAACCAGTTGGTGACTGATTGTGAGAAGGATAGGTTATTGAGGACAGAGATAAGCTGTTTGTGTGGGACCATGTCAAATGCTTTAGATAGGTCTAGGAAAGTAGCAGAGGAGAGATAGCCATTGTTTTTATG
>NC_056737.1:363787405-363839905 GCF_019279795.1 Protopterus annectens
ACACACACACACACACACACACACACACACACACACACACACACACACATATACACACACACGCACGCATTTTCCAGTACTGAGATGCATAGGTTCATTGTTTCGCAGGTGTGTAGTAGGTGAATGGGCCTAATGGCTGTAAAAGGCTAGGCAATGGGAATACCTTGGCATCAGGCCACATGACAATGGTCTCCAGTGAAGCTCAGGGATGTAGTCCCTGGAGTGGACCCCATAGGTGGGTATTGTATTCACCATCCACTCATCTTGGTTACTATTGTGGGTGCCAGTGATGTGCATTGCTTTCCATGTATGTGATCTATATTCCATAACATGGACAGTGTCTAGGTTGTGCACATGTCCCACACGCATGTTTTTTGATATATGGAAGTGTACTTGAGGTCTCTGGGGCATGTTGTGTATATAGATTATCTTCTGATGTAGCATTCCTGACCTAATTTGGGGAGACCTGGCTAGGGAACTGAGGTCGTGCTTGCACCTACATTGACAGCATGATAAAGGTATTCAGTGGAGTTAGTGGCATCTGTCCATACAGGGCATGTGCATAAGGCATGGTATTCACTTTGTGGGTTACATTTGCAGACTTCATAGTTGCTGCAGGAGTCCAGTGGAGAACCTAGCAAAAGGACCACTGTAAGCATTTATTTACCTACTGTAGGGATGGAACAGGGTGCCATGTCCTTTTACTTGCTGGATAATACACACTCAGTCAGGAGATGTTACACATCGCAGTACTTTCTGATGTTAGTGGCACTGTTGCAGTCAAAAGGCATGTAGTCCACTGCAATCACAATGTGGTTACTATCTGTGAGGCAATATGCAGGGAACTACCAATATAGTGGTTGTTGCCTAGCCAAGTATGTTTGTGTATGAGACATGGGTGAAGACTGTTCTCTGAGTAATACAAGGGTTGCCTATATTGTTCACTGATCCATGATGTCACATGTAAGGCTATGGATTGGCTACACAGGCCTCTCTGGTGTTTGACATATGTTGTCCTTGTAAGGTGGACATTGTGACATATAGTAGGTCCTCAATATAATAATTTATCAAGACCTAACCCACAATGCATCCTGTTATTACACAATCACAGCAACCTCCACACAGGATACTGATGACAGACAAGTATTGTTACTACAATGTAACGCATTTATCACACTCGCCACGGATCGTATTGGATGGGTGTTGTCCCAAGATACTTCTAAGGTGAGGAACATCACCAGTTCTTGTAAATACTGGCATTGGGTGATGTAGTGGGTGAACAATCCCAAAATAATTTTAACCTAATCATACATTTACCATTGGTGAGGTTCAAACCTCTATCTAACAATTTTTACAGATCATTATGTTACACATTTACCACATGCACCACTGACCTGACATGGTTTAGGGCTGGCAACAGGTGCTTCTAAGGTGGATGATATCTGCAGGACTGCTAAAGACAGGATCTGAGATGTGTACTGGTTCTAAATGTGGATGAATTCTTTGAGGTACACACACAAACACTTGCCACAGATGAGATTCAAACCCATATCTGTGTAGTTACTGCTACTATATTGTTCCACATTTATGGTACACACCACAGAGCATATAGGGTTGGTTGGTGTCCAAAGGGGTATTTCAAGGTGACTGACATCAGCAGACTTGCTAAAGTAGGGTAATGGGAGGCGTAGTGACTGTGAATGAGCTCAAACTCATTAATCTCTACACACACATGGTTTCACATTTGTCATGTATGGGTTTAGAACTCCTATTTGAGGTAGTATGTTATATTACAGCATTACAAAGTTATCACACACACCACAGAGATTATGGGACTGATAGTTGGCCGCAGGGTTGTTTCAAGGTGACTGACATCAGCATGAGTGCAAACATGGGCTATGGGAAGTGTAGTGTGTGTGAATGGGCCATAAACCATTCCTCTGGAAAAACACACACAACACTCAGTCACACACAACTTAACATTTGACAGGACTAGGTATACAAATGCTAGATGAATTCTGATTTGTACTATCATGTTACACAGTTATCACAAGCACCACAGACACTATAGGGCTGAGGGCTACCAAAAGCAAATGTCTACAGTGATTTACAATGGAACATCATGTGATATTGGCCAATTGGATGTGTGGTGGGTGGGACAGGACTCATGATGGCAATCTCTTTGTCACTGTCTGCCTCTCTCTTCCCCACATCTCTGTGTGTGTATGTTTGATTTATTATAGTGTGTTGGCCTTGGATATGGGTGAGTATTCCTATCCAATGTGTGTGCAAAGCATGAATGGTGTGCAATGTGGTGTGTGTCCACATACATCTGCGACTGACAGATATGTATAGTCCACTGTTGTTGTCAGACATTGGCTTCATTTCTCTAAGTGTTGGAGCATGCCCAGTATGACCTTCTGTATTTTGCTGTCAGACATGGGCTTCATTTCTCTAGTGTAGGAGCATGCCCAGTATGACCTTCTGTATTGAGTGTGTGAATCCATTCCAGGTAGGTTGTACTCTAGTGCAGGATTTTATGTTCTACACCTGCAGCTAGCAACCTGTTTCTGCAGGATATCTGTAGATAGGTTGACAATATGGAGTCACAATGGGCAACAGATAGGGGGATACTGTAACTATTGCTGTCTGTGCTGCTTGTGTTACATGGTTGGTGTTAGCAGAGATATTCAGACATGTACTGTTTTACACTGTGATGTATTATGTCTACAACTATGAACAGATATACTTATTTACTCACAGTTATTTCCTAGGAAATACAAGATGAATGAAGCTGTATCCAGCCTACATATTCTTGCATATTCATGCCATTCTGGAGGGGTAGCTGCAGATACTTGCTGATGGATCTGTGTAAGTGGTCCAGCACCTTGGTACTGTGGTGGCTGAGGATCCCCTGCTTGTACATCTATCGACATAACAGAATGGCCATATCCTGCTGTGGCCATACCTCTTACCTGTACAGATTCACCCAGGTTACCCAGAGCCAGGGTTGATATATCTGGTCAGTTCTACTTCACATTGTGGTTTATGAGCAGGTTTGTAGCCACCCATTACTGGGTTTGCAAGCAGGGGTAGTATGGGCACACATCAGAGTTTCAGACTTCACACACTCCATGGCATCCATGCTTCTACACCCCCATTCTGTTATTCTGTCCTCTTCCTAACATTATGCGAGTGATATCTGTGAAGTACCCCTATAGTTGTCCCTTCATCCCAGAAATATTTAGGGGTTGGTCCACAGTTCATGCAGTAGGACATGGTGGGCATGCTACAGGGATTTGTCGACATGGCCTTGAATTTGTGTTCTGTGGACTGTGTTATATTGTTACTTGGGACCCCATGAGATAACATACATTGGCAGTACGGGTGAGGCACAGGGCTTTGACAGAGGACTGTAGGGAATTTAGTAGTGATACAGGCCATCTGTAGCAGGCCAGTGCCTTCTTTCACTCCTACAGTCCCAGGCTGCGAGCCACTGGATTCCCCTGGGGTGACAGGGTAAGTGTGTGGGGTGTTAAAGGCAATAGTTCCTGTCCATATTAATCTATTGGTCTGGATGCTGGCAGGGTGCTACTTACATCTAGGGACACACCTGCATAGGACACCTCTTCAGCATGCTGCATTCTGTGGGCATTCCCATACAGAAGTGGTGGTCATGCTGTACTCATTCCCAACAGCAGGGCTATGACCTGTGATAAACATGTGCATATTGTACACATGCAACAATCTATCCTGTAAATTCGGCCAGCTCAGGTAATCTGTGCTCCACTGTTATTAACCCCACTCATACACATTACTGCATTTCTACATAGGATTGTGAGAGTCTATATTATCATATTGCATGCTCAGAAGAGCGAACGATGAATAATCGATCCCATGTAAGTGAAAGCTTACAACGACAAAACTTCAGAACAGGGATTATTTTCCAATGGAAAACAATCGCTGTTCCAAAACAAAAAAAAAAGGAAAACATTACTTAACATGGGGGGGGGGTTTGCCCCCACACCTGCCTACTTAAATATACCAACTCAAAGATCGCACTACAGTGCTGAAAAGATAAAGTAGAGAAAGTGGCCAAACAAATTCTTTCCCAGGGAAAGAATTCACTGAAACGCCACTTCACTATTTTGCCTGTTCACGCTTTACTGTTCAACAAAGACGCATTCGACAACCTGCATCTGCGATGGTGTAATAGGGAACTGATTGTGTGGGGGCACACCTGACAACTGTAAACATTTGCTATGGCTGTACTGGTATTTCAGGTACTCTGTTGGCTTCCATTTCATTTTGTATTCTGACCTATCATGCAGACTAGAGGCATATCAGTAGAGTACAGTACTTAGGTTTTATTGACCTACATTTCGGTTTCAGATTTCATACCCTGCAGAACTAACATACAATTGTCTGACCTGTTGTAGACTGCCTGTCTAGGTCTGGAGGGTGGCTGTTATCCATTGCCATTAATTGGAGGCTTTAGCACAGCCTTTCTTTATGGTCATCTAAACCTGTCCTGCTGGTTGAGGCTATTGTTGGGTATGTGAACTTCACTGCCATGCATGTATGTGTCCTATGGACACACATTTGGGCCACCACATGTACTGCATTGGGATTTGTCACCTTGTCTAGTACTGCCTACTTTGTTGACACCAGTATTTGTTATGGATTCCATGCTACCCATATACGTGTCCACTATCTGCTGCTATCCCACTCAGCCACTCGATTCCCTTGCATGCTCACATCTATACCATAGCTACAACTAGCAGAACATACTACTCCATTCAGCAATTGATAGGAAGAGTGAGTTACTTTTGGCTGTTCCAATATTGAGGATGGTGCTGGAGGGCTGACTATGTCGGATGCACATAGTACACTCCCTGTATATTGTAAAGAACAGGTAGTGTCATGTTTGGCATCCATTTTACTCTATATGTGAGTCAGAGAGAGGTGTCATTCTCTGTATTCCTACCGTGTCAGATTATGTGCTATGCATTGCCTTTTTGCCAAAGCCTGGGCATACTGGGGACTCCTCCATCTGCCTATATGGTTAGGCTCAGGTTGTTCCTCCTCCAAATCACTCTGTGCCTGCACTGGCCTTGGCAATGGTGGGGGGCTGTGTGGCCCTGCCACATGCTGTTCCTGCTGCAGCTGTTTCCGCAGGATCATAATGTGTAGCATGGTACATACAATGAAAATTTGTGTACATATAGCTGGAGAGTACTGCAAGGCTCCACTGGATATATCCAGGCACCAAAACCATGACTTGAGCATCCCAAACACATGCTCTATTAAGATTCTCATTTGTGCGTGTGCCTCATTATGGAGTTCTTGTTCGGGTGTGTGTTCATTTCTGATTGGTGTCATCAGCCACAGCTCCAGTGCATAACCAGTATCCCCCACTAAGTAGCCATATGTGATGTCCCCACTGGCAAATGTCTGGTACAGCTGTGTCATATGCCAGATGTGGGAGTCGTGATAGCTTCCAGAGCTGCCAGCACACGCATTCATTATAATGCCCTGGGCATCGCACATGACCTGGCAGTTGATGCAGAGGAAGCCCTTTTGTTCTATGTAGACCCTACCCTGCTCGCCAGGTGGCGCTTTGATGTGTATGTGCGTTCAGTCTATAGCACCTACTACATCAGGGTATTCTGCTATTTAGTGCAAGAGATGCATATTGCTGGTCAACGCCTCATGGGTGTTGAGGAAATATATGTGCTCCTCGGCATGTGCTGACATGGCATCCAGCAACTGGTGGAGTACCCTGGATGCTGATGCCTGTGAGATCCCCATGATATCCCTAGTTGGCCTTTGGAAGGTACCTGTGGCTAGTATTCTTAAGCCTACACATACCTTGGTATCCACTGAGATGGGTTCCCCTCTGTTGGTTCTGTGTGTGAGGCATGGCTGGCACAACTCAATAATTTGCTGTAGGTTGTCCCTGTCCACCCTATAGCACTCCACTATCTTGAGCTCATGTAGCCCCTGGTAGGTTTCTTTGGGTCTGTACACTCTTCTCCTTCTGCTCACTGTGGGTTGGTCATCAGCATTCTCATCCTCACCATCCTCAGCCTCTTCCACATATTGATGTATGAGAGCGACAGCAGCCCCTTATCATTTTGTTAGTTTTGTCAGGTAAAATTTCCCCATCTGTGTACACCGGTGGTGTAGAGTTTGTGGGGAAAAAACAGAGTGAAAGGTGTTGCATAGTTTATAGTAATGTGCTGGGCTGGGCTGCTGCCTGTGTAGTTGGCTGATTCTGATACATTTCATCTACCAGCTATGCTAGTTCTCCTTGATTGCCTTCCTACTGCTGTTTTCCCTTCCCATTGCCTTCCTGTTTAAGCTCCAAGGCATGCTGCACATACCCAGTGCTCAGATCTGAACTGAGCTGCTATTTCCTGTTTTTTTTTTTTGTTTTATTTAAAACCTGGTACACGACATGCACACATGTTTAGGCAATGTAAACACTGCTAGGCAACCTCAGACACACACCCTTCCCTAGCTCTGCTTAGCTACGAGCTAAAAAAAGGGCCACAGAGCTCCAATAAGCTTGCAGAATGCATGACACTCCCCCTTATGAGATCAACTACCTCTTAGTTAGAACACCATGGTGTGTTCATGCACTTACACGGTTGGATGCTAGCTAGCACAGAGGGGAAATCTGTGATTCAGTATCAGTCCCCTCATTTGCATAAAACTGACTGCTAATGTATGGTTACAAGACTGACACTTAGCCTTCCCCCTTAGTAACCACTATTCAATGGTATTGTTGTCTTCTGCATGCCATTGACTATTATGGCAGAATGCTGATTTTGGTTTTAAAGCTTATTTCCTATTTTTTTTTTTATTTTCGTGCCGATCCCATTTGCGAACCACTGCCCTACGCTTAAGAATAAAAGCTATTTTTTATAATTTTGCAACTATTTACCATGCCAATGGCCATCTATTTGGCCCTTGGCATGCCTACTACATTGAATACATGCTTTCTTTGGAGTTGCCATGCCTCCGTTTTATATTTTGCAGAAATGTATTCGGTTAGTAGCCGAATACATTTCTGCAGATTACACTATTCCTGCACAGATGCCTGCCTGCTTCCTGGATTGCTAATTTACCTCATTTGCATGGTTTTCATCTGCAAATGGGGTAATTAGCATACAGGAGCTGTGTCCGTGCAGGAATAGTATAGGAGCACTCATGCACATCCCGGGAGCTCATTCCTGGATCGCTCGTCAGCCATATTGCATGTAGCAGGTCTTGCACTATTCCTGCACAACGTGCAGAGTTTGCTGAATCCTGGGGAATATTTCAATCAAGCCTGTTCTAAAATTACATACAGCCAAATTGCAATGAAATGTTGTTGTATTCAGAAAATGATTTATATTACTGTGACAATGGATTTTAAAGTTTACAAATGTATTTTACTATGATTTTTAATGGTGTACATATGACTTTAAGAGCTTGGGTAGATGGATATAATTATTTAATTTTTATAATTCTTCTTTTGGCTTTTTTAGGTTAGGGGTTGCCACAGTGGATCACCTGTCTGCTCATGATTGGCAGTGGAGTTTTACAGTGTCGAGTTGCCAGCCCAGCACCCAACCTTCCACAGAAGGCACACACATGCACACACTCACACCTAGGGCCAATTTAGAGTGTCCAATCCATCTACAGCATGTCTTTGGGATGTGGGAGGAAACCGAAGCACCCAGAGGAAACCCACACGACCACAGGGAGGACATGCAGACTTCACACAGAAAGCACCCCAGCCAAGGATTGAAACAGAGAACCTCTTGCTGTGATGCAGCAACGCTAACCGCTGCACCACCGTGGATCTCCCATTTAATTTATATAATTATTTTTTTTAAATTGGTCTGTATGATTCAAGAACCTATAAAACAAAGGGATGTGGAGAAAAGCAGTTTTGATTCTGATGATCTTCTGAATTTGTAAGGACAAAAGTGCTTAATGCTTTTACTTCTTTGATTAAAGTATTGGAACTGGACACACTCCATCTGCATTTCTTTGATTCCACCTCAAGTTCTGTTCACCACGTTGTCATTTTGTTTTTGGTTCCTGCTTGTTTCTGGTGACATTGGAGCTTTTTTTCTTGTGGTTTTTAATATATGTAAACTATAAGCTGGCTATTGACCAACATGTAGCCAAGGTAGTAAGAAAATCATTCTTCATTGCCCAACTTTAAAGTAAGTGTATGGCATCCAGGTCCAAGGAAGTTATAGTACCCCTTTACTTGGTCCTTATCAGACCCATTCATTAGTACAATACCCTCTTTGGTATGTACCCGACTAGGCATATGCAGCAGTTGGAATGCCCACAGAGGTTCCTCACCAAGAGGGTATTAACGCACTGTCATACACAGATCATATTATAGCACTCTCTCTGTACTTGATCTTCTACAGATTGGTCAGAGGTGATCTGTGATTAGCATTTAAGGCATTTGTAGATCCAGCCCTGATGGAGCTTTTGCACATCTGTAAACAAATAGTGCCATAGACACTAGATTCAGGGCTTTAAACTTTGCCTTCAACGTAAATAGAACATGTTGGCAAGACAGATGTGTCTCAAAGGGTCTACATACACTGGAATAGGCTCCCAATCCATGTGAAGCAGAGTTCATTCCAAACCCCATTCAAATGTAACCCTGACCATTGGATAGGAAATCATAAATTCATCCCCAGGTTGGCCTCCATGTCTCTTATAGACAGAGGCTGACAGTAAACATTCTCTAACTGACAAACCCCTTATAAAGGCCTTTGTGGTCATTTGTCTAGTTTATATCTATGAACCTAAGATAAGCAGCACCAAGGTGGGTTGACTCCCTGGCCATGCTAGATGATAATAAGGCAATCCAGTGGAGAGGCATACAAGGTATGATAATCATCCGTGCATTCTTTAACCCTTGAGTTGCTTCAAGGAAGGCACCTGAATGCTGAGTAAATCAGGTAATTCATAGAATCTCTCTGCCATGTAGATTATTATGGCTGCTCCTTTCACCTCTCCTTAGTAAATACAGACAAAAGTTGAAAGTGCTAGAGAATTTAGTGATTAAGTATGGTTAGGAAGTGTGTGTGTGTGTGTGTGTGTGTGTGTGTGTGTGTGTGTGTGTGTGTGTGTGTGTGTGTGTGTGTGTGTGAGTGTGTACCTGAAAGACAGTGGTAAGGGTGTTAGGGCGTAAGTTAGGTAGGTGTGTATGAATGTGTATGACTGAAGGGATGAGTGTTTGTGAGTGTGATTAAGTAAAGAAGGGGCTGTTTTCTGTGTGCATGGTAAGAGGATTGGGTTGCCTGTAGTTCTTCATACCCCCTAGATTAATAAGCAGTGTCTGCGTCATTGGGTGAGGGAAAACCACTTTTCATTAAAGATAACACTTATTTGTACCTAAGTGGGACTTAAATAGTACAGGGATGAGAGGGAGAAACACTAGCCACCAGGGATAACACTGAGTGTCACTTAAACAGCATGGGAATCGTGTGGGAGGGTGGGTCACTAAACATCAGGGACTCTCAATATGGTGAACCTTACAGGAACATGTTTAAAAATAAAAGGTGCTGGAACCACTAAATAGCAGTGATAAGTATCCTGCTTTAAAAGACACTAAACAGACTTCAAACCTTGTAACCTCCCACCTTTCAAAGATGATGTTAGTCCTCTGCTCTACCCCTGGACACCAGGGATTGACACTTTAAGTAAATATGCATCCTTAACATGACAACCCTGCATTAGCCCCGCTGCACTGTTTATTTATTTGACATTTGTCTACTGGGAAAGTCTTACTGGGCATAGAATCCATTTTCTTCACAGTCCCAGGGAGAAATGTTCCAATAATAGGATGTTTAATACATGTACAGTAATGCACAATTCGTAATACAAGTGTGATGACAGAATCTACAACAGTGAAATATTTCCATAATACAAATGAGGTGGGAGAAGAAACAACAGCACTGTATTTACAGTTTTTTGTAACTAGCTGTTAATATTATTATGGTTCTACAACTTTTGCAATTTGAGGGCTTGCTTGTTTACAGAAGAGAGCTAAGATTAGGATTTGCAGGTGAGTCATTATTAAAAAGAGCTGGAAGACATAGTGGGCTGTATAGAAGAGAGAAGAATGACAGGGGATGAGAGGAGACGAGAGGAAGAGTAACAGATGAACAGGAAAAGAAGAGGATGATCAGAAGAAGAGAAAGGATGATGTTTCAGCCTAGCGTGGTGTAAGTAAAGAGCCAGGATTAGATGATAAAGTGTTTTAGTGAGTGTTTAAACAAGTGAGTGTTAGATATCAGTATAATGTCCATCTGGATATTTTTCCAAGCTTTAGCTACTTAGTTTGACCATAGAGAGTGTCTGATGGACTTTTTGGGTATATAAATTGATAGCTGTTTTTCTGAGGAGTGAATATTAAATAGATAGTGATCAAGAGTAGAGCTAACAGCAGAACTAGCTAATAGGTTGTATATTACATTGTGTGTCGGAAGAAACTGGGTATATCTGAGCTAGAGAGGTAGCTTGAGCCAGTTTAAGGATCTGAGTACAGAGCAATGACGGGAACCATTTGGCTAATTTGTTGAAAACCTAGCCACTCTATCATAACATAGTTCTAATTTTGGTGTTCAACTGGCCTATAGATTGATTAGAAAGGGAGAATCAGAGAGTAAGGAAGGACAGAAGGAAAGAAATATGAGTGAGCAACTATAGTTCTGAAGGGGTTGGTGAGAAATGTATTTGATATATAAAGCATACCAAGTTTTGGTGTTTTTTTAGGAATGCTGAATATAAGGTTAAATTTTAAGTTGGTTGTCAATTGTTATACCTACTAGTCTGGTATGGGAAAAAGCTTCTATAATGGTACTATTTAATGCAAGATGTTGGAGTTATCTTTGTTAGGTGTTAAGGATTTAGGAAAAAAATAGAGTAGTTTTTTTGGAGTTGAGGAATAGCTGGTTGTCAGTTAACCAATTTTTGACAGAGCTGAAGGCATTCTGTGTAATAGTTTATAGAAGGTAGAGACTGCCTGCTGAGCAAATGAGATTAGCATCACCTATTTATTGTATGAGAGAGAGCATGTTTGGAAGATGTGTTAAGATTCCTAATAAATACATTAAAGAGAAGGGGACCAAGGATGGGGCTTTGTGGGGCCCTACTGTTCAGTGTGAGGAAAAGAGAGAAAGCAGACAGTCACTTAACAGATTAGCAATAATTAGATCGCTAGCTAGCAAACCATGTAACAGTAATAACTGATAAAATAGTTCAGCAGGTTTACACACACATGCACCCACCCACACACACACACACACACACACACACACACACACATATATCTATCTATATATATATATATATATATATATATATATATGGAGCTCAAGCATTATGAAATGCCTGACGTATGTTGTGATGTATAAGTGAGTGGGACAGGAAATGTTACACAAAGCTGACAGTCTCATAGGATAACAGTGTTTGCCCTAGCATGCATTTAGTTAAAGATACGATGTGTGAAACTGGAATGTCTGGCATTAAGGACTGACTGTAATCATCAGTGAATTATCAGACCAGGTGAAAAGGAGACATTGCAGACATTCTGACAACAGATACAGGTATGGAGAATTTGATATATGTGCGTGTGTGTTTTACTGTTTACTTGTGTGTGGTAAAGTGACTGAGACAAGAGGGGTACCTATGTTAACAAAATGTGTCTGTTGTTAACCACCTCAGGAAGTGCCGATCTGCACTTTGTGATAGTTAACTGTGACTCATAGACATGCAGATTAGTTGGTAATGATATATTTCCTCATTGCAGCAAATGTGACTATGAATAGCAAAATGCTGTATAGTGGAAACAGAGCCTTTTAGCTGCAGCTTATGCGACCCACAGTGGTGTATGAATCCTCAGGTATGTTATACAAAACTACATTTAACCACAAACAAAAAGAGAATTTTACATTTAAATACAAACAAAAAGAGAATTTAAGTTCCTTATTGATTTATTCAAATATTGTATAACAGATAAATGGTTAGTAATACTAGAAAGAAAGGAATACTCTTATATGTCAGTGGTTATCAAAGAAAGCATGAAATTTTGGCCTAACAGGAAAAAAGTAGAAAAGAGTCCTGCAAGTACAGCAGGTGCACGGCCCCAAACTAAGTCCACAAAAAAACACAGGCCAGCACTCCAAGGCAAATGGTGTATATAAGCAAAGTATAATTTATTAAAGCATATTTAGGCAAAACAGACTGGTTTCAGCCCAATTATTTAGCCTTCCTCAGTGTAAAATTAAATCACAAAAACAAGCCTTATATGCTTAATGATCATCACATGATACAAAAAGAATCCCCATGGTTGGTTGATTATAAATGTTCATTAAGACCGGGGGGGAATAATCCTCCCAGCTTGATAATCCACTTCTTTTCTTTCTTATTAAGCATGCCATGCCAGCCAATTTTATTAGCCCACTTATCCTGTCAATAATGGTAAACATGAAAGATGCTGTAGAATGGGCCAAGGAGTGTTTATATAGTGCATTACTGGGTTTTATTAATCTAACATCACTTAAATGTTTAGATATTCTTATCCTGAGAGGGCGAGAGGTCTGTCCTATATAAAAAGCAGAACACGTACAGGTAGTTAGGTAAATGCAGAACACGTACTGGTAGCTGCAACTGCGGAATTGATTGGGTTATTTACCTAGCTACCTGTAGTAGTGGGGACCAACCATGGGGATTCTTTTTGTATCATGTGATGATCATTATGCATAAAAAGCTTGTTTTTGTGATTTAAGTTTACACTGAGAAAGGCTAAATAATTGGGCCAAAACTGGTCTGTTTTGCCTAAATATGCTTTAATAAATTATATTTTGCTTATATACACCATTTGCCTTGGAGCGCTGGCCTGTGTGTTTTTTGATAACAGGAAAAAAGGAAAATACATTTATTCACAATGATGTTCTACATAAGATAAGTTAAAAATAATGAGTTACCTAAAAATAATGACAGTGATTCTTCATGATAAAGATGGTAATTATTAAGTTCATAAGGAAGCAATTAATGCAATGTGATCCTGAAAAGAAAAAAAATCCCCATTGGATCGCTAACTCACAACTCTGAAAATGTTTTACTAATTTCTGTACATTAAGCAAAATAGTTGTCAAAAATGAACAAATAAAAAAAAAACAAAATAAGTGTTTTTGTGTGGGTGGCCTCCATGCACCTCTTATGTTGGGGCTTTCGTTCTCACATCACCTTTCATATACACTGAATCCACAGCTACACAACAGTGTGGGATGCAAAGAATCTCAGATTTATAGTACACAATGCTCTCCCACACAAACAGTAATCCTGGTGCATTTAAGGAACTAGAAACAGAGCAATCAGAATTCTTCAACTGGTATAAACTTATCCGCTGTCTAACCAGAAAGATAAAATTTATTAATCCACATTCGACCGAAACGTTCCAGCTGACAAGTAATCCGATCCAAATAAATCAAAGTCATAACGCAGTTAAAAATTAAATAGTAGCACAAAGAAACTCATGTTTGGCATAATGACTTTTCTAAATCCCTATATGTCAAAGCTCAAGAAATCCTTTTGGCAAAAATAAAAAAAAAAATCGATAAAACAGGATCACTGAAACAACACACAAAAAATAACCTGACAGGGTGTATTTTTTTTTCTTTTTTGAGAAGTAGTTATTGACTTACACAACATTTTGCAGAGTATGAAATCAGCACACTAAATTTTTGCTATTGCAGCAGCATACTGTACATGGTGAATTTTGATTACTATAAATTATAGTAAAGAATGCAAAGAAATATGATAGGCAATATGGAGAAATTGTGATGGTATTGCAGAAACCTGAGACAGCTCATATTGAAAGAGTAGTGCTGCTAAAATGAGGAAGGTATTACTAATGTTCAGTGTGAGGGCACATAAAAATATACAGGGTGTTGTATTACTGTGATGCAGGCTCATTTTAAAAGTATTCCAGGATGTCTTTGAACTCAAGCAACATATAATTAACTGCTAATAAAGTGTCTGCTGGACACCTCACAAGTAAAGAAGGTTTTGTTGTAGCAAGATGCCAAGCAGTCCCCTTGACTAATCATTTAAAGAAAAACACAAAATGCCAGGTGAAAAGACACAATTAATATGCACAGCAAAAGTTTACCTTTACATGTGCGTATTGCACAAGGGCAAGCAACAATTTTCCGAAAGGCAGTTTGCAAAGTTTGCAAATGCCGAACGGAAAAAGGTTCGAATGTGCAATGAGCGAATGCACAGTGAGATTCGCTCATTGCACATTTGACATTCTGGGGCGGATTGCACTATACTGGGGATCAGGAAATGGTTTCTTTCTCCACTGCAGTGCGATCTCGGAGTTAGAATAATAAAGTGGGGGGTGGGGAGGTGCATGCTTTACACTTCGGGTTTTTTTGTTCGACATTAATGTTCGAAAAACAGCAAATCTGCTTTTCGATTTGCTGTTTTTTGAACATTATGGACTGTCGATGTTTTCACTTTTGTGGTTTCGAGTCACTCATATGAGCATTCGAACCACTGTGATTCGAAATTTTAAAGGTAAACCCACAGGAAATAGTGACCAAAAAGATTTGGGGAAAAAACAGAAACAAAGTAACCAAAGTGTAAAACTGATTAATAGAAACTACAGAGTTTTCAGAGGCACTGGAATGTGATGAAAAAGAAAGTGACAATGAGTTATCATGTCTGGAATTACATAATATGAATGCAAATGCAAAAATCACAGGAGTCACTTTAAGGAGGTGAGGTAAAAATAAAAACAGAATTAGAGACAGGGGCAAGTCTCTCTATAGTTGACTATCCAAATGATCCCAAATATACCACTGAAGGAGATACCAGTACAGTTAAAATATATCGCTAGGAAAGTAGCCCCAGAAACTAAAAATAAATGTGTCTTTGGCTTACAATGGTAAAAACACAGATGTAAGTTAAGAATACATCTACAAAAAGCTGAAACTAAAAGGCATGGGTTCATTCACATTGACAACAATAGAACACACCACTGTCACACTATTCAAAAGGCAAATTGGTTACCCATCACTGCCATAGCTAGTCACTTAATGAATAGTTTTGTCCCCTTTTAACAGTCACACTTACCTTACAAAAGCTATATAAGACTGCAAAGGCTATATCGTATTACATGTTACTACCAAGAAATAAAGCTTGTTTGTTACACTCACATTTTAAATTGTGAAAGCCAGCTTCCATCTTGGAAGGACGTGCATTTGGATTACTAACACCACCACAGTGTTGAATTGTCATATTGTAGGATTGCAATGTTTTGCCAACTGGCTCTATATAACCACATGAGGATTATGAGATAAACTACCAAACAGGTAGGCGTTAAGTTTTTGAAGAGTGAAAACTATTCAAAAAAGTTCTTTTCCTACATCTGCATATGATTCTTCTCATGGGTGGGGTCTATGACTAAGATAAACTTTGAATGTCCCTTTGATTTTGATGAAATCGGGCTAAGAGCAGCAGCCTCTACCTACATAATAAACTCCTAGCTATAATCAGCAATAGCTATTATATGAGATCTACTAAAGGTCGTCTTCAGTTTCTGGAAAATTTTGGAAAGCTTGTTCAAAGTTGGTATCCAGAAAACATTGCTTGTGAAAGGAACAGCTATGGTACTGTAATTATGGACTAACTTTCCGTAACACCAACCTGTCCTCAAGAATGCCCTTACTTGCTTTCAGGTAACAAAGGTAGACTATATGATTGGATAGCATCCATTTTGTCAAGCTCTGGTCAAATTTTGCCACTACCCTCCCAATGTCTAAGATACATTACCCCTGTCATTCCTAGCTGACATTTGCTTAATTTAACAGTCAACTCCTCTATTTTTAACCTGCATGCCACCTCACTGATATGTCATCCATGTTCCTGTTCTAGCCAATTATAGATTGTCATATCATCCATTTAAGCTAGTGAATAGTCTTCATCTCCTACTAATATGTGATATACCAGCCTTTGCAAAGTTTCTACAGCATTCTTCATCCTATATATCATTTTGGTTAACTCAATGAAACCAAATGGGGTGACATATATGGACCTTTCCCTTGCTGCAGGCAACAGGGGTACCAGCCAATAGCCCTTGGTAAGGTCTATAGTTGTCATATACTTAAACCCACCAAGCTGATCTAAAGAGTCATATGTCCTGGACATGAGGTATGCATCTGCTTCTGTTTGACTATTTAGTTTCTTACAATCTACAGAAAATCTAGTGATCCCATTTGTTTTAGCCACCAGTAACACTTGTAAGGCCCAGAGGCTGTTAGATTCTTGGATTACCCCCAGACTCGACATTTCTCACTCTTCCTCCCAAATAGTTTGCCTGACATGCTCAGACTCCTTGTAAGCAGCCTGAATAGTCACTGAGTTCCTGTGTCTGCATGATGCTCTACTAGTTGGGCACACTCTGGTGTGGAAGTGAACACACCCCCAAACTCTTGCAGTACTCCTAGATTACTTGAACCTGTTTGGAGATAGCTGTTGGGACAGTACACTTCATCCACTAAGGAAATAGTTTGAGCCTCGCTGAGAAGATCTACTACCAGTATCTCTTTCTGAAATTCCTGTTATAATCCACTGCATATATGACATACTACTATTTGTCTGACATAATAGGACATCATTACACTAACATGGAAGCGTTTGTGTTTCTGCCTTCTGCCTGGCAACTTCACCACATAAATGCATCACTTACCTTCTTCACAGCAGTGAAAAGATATTTATGTGTTGCCAGCAGCTTAGTCTGCTGAACAGGAATACCATTACCTGTTGTCTGACTGTATACTCAAACCAGACTTGTTGCTTCTATATAGCTTGTGCTGTATGCTTTTTGCCAACTTCAAGAGATCCCTGAACACAGTCTCAAAATGTAACCACTACCTCACAAGAGTTTCCTTGAAGAAGTCACTGTCACCCTCCCACTTCACACAAATTAGGGCTCATAAGCAATTATTGGCTAATGGCCCTAGCAGGCCCTTTTAAGCCTAGCCATGTTTTCCCATTTGGAAATGACAGGATAAATTACCCAAGTGTATATATCTGTATTTAGGAGACAAAGTATTTACAGGCTGTCTTTGCTCAGTAGTGTATAGGTGCCAGTCTAGGGGTAAATTTATGATTCCTTATTCATTGGTCCAGGTTGGATTTTATCGTGTCAGGGACAAGCTCTGCTTCACATGTATGGGGAACCTATTCCAGAACAGGAATAGTCTCTGAAACCCATACCTGTGCTTCCAGCATGTTTTTTTTTATATTGCAAATTAAGTTTAGATCCTTTGATCTTTGAGTGGGTTTTTCTGCTTTCTATTTCCCCTTACCTGTATCCATCAGATCAATACCCTTCCTCCCATCTTTCAAAAGCAGTCTGAAAGACTTCCCAGGTAAAATCTGGCTCTGTTCTTGCTAAAAACTTGGATAAACTACATCCCTAAATGTGAACAAGCACCTTAATTCCTTATACCTCCTTCCTCTCTCTTCTTCACTTGCTTCATTACTTCTATCAAATTATCTTTCCTGACTTTCTCGCTAAATGTACCATAAGGCTGTTTTTTTTCTCACTTCATTTGCAATTCCTGTTTGTATTAGGCTAACTTACATTTAATTTTTCTACAAACTGTCTAAACATTCTCTAAATATTAAATGATTGTCATTTAATTTGAATTATAATTATTTAAACTGCAGACTTTTTTGTTTCTATAATCATCCAATGTTTAATTTGTATGTAAATCAATTTATCTTTTTGTAATTGTGTGATTATTATGTCATGTAACATTGTATTATGGAGCTTTTCTCCCTGGGCCTCCACTGAAAATGGGCTTTTAGCCCAGTGGATCTCCCCAGTCACCAAACTGGAATAATAATAATAATAATAATAATAATAATAATAATAATAATAATAATAATAATAATAATAATTTTATTTTTAAAGATTGTAAAATTATTGTTCTCAAATTTTTTGTCATAATTTGGAACTTTTCTCCCCGGGCCTCCTCTGAAAACAGGCTTCTACAGAGTCAGACTTTCCTGGTAATCAAATGTCAGTAAATAAATAAATGCATTTCTAATGTTGTTAGACTTGCAGATGTGCATCAGGTCCATCAGTACTGGATCAGATGATGCCTTGTAAGCAAGGGGGTAGATGATCTTGCAGTATTCTGTTGAAGACTGAGTTTAAAGATAAAGCTTTGTGGTGGTTTGCATCTTCCCTGTGGTTTATGCTTTGTAGTCTTTTTTTTTTGAAGAACCTCTATGGGAGTTGCAATTGTTACACATGCCTGGTAAGGTACATGCCAAATGGAGCACTGTATTCAATGACTGAGTACAGCAGGATAATGGTGACTTTGGATCTGGATGCCATATTCCTGCTAATAAGTTGCACAATATAGAAAGACTTCCTTACAACCATAAATATATGATGGCCAAAGGCCAAGTCACTGTCCACAAATATTCCCAAGTCACTAACTACTGTGTCTACCCTTAGGGGTGTATTGTCTATGTGGTAATTCCCAGGGATGGCAGATTTTCCAGATGATACACTTATGCATTTTTTGGCATTCAGATTACTGGTTTGCAACAAGCCCACTTGGATGAAATCAGTGTCCTTGGCGATTATGTAATTCACAATGAGCTTGCAGTCATCTACAAACTTGGTCAACCAGTGGCCTTCAGTATTAGGCTTGACTTCCAAGAAGTAAATGTCAAAACAGAGCAACAACAGCACTGAGACATGAGAGAATGCTCAGGTGACTGGCATTTTTGTGGAGGTGGAGTCCCCTATCCTGACTTCCTTTGTCATATCTGTGAGCCAAATGACTATCCAAAAGGAGATATTGGGGTTTAATCATAATTTTGTGAGTTTGTCAACAATGCTTGAATATGGAATAGTGTTAAATATTTTGGACAGGCCAAGACAGGTAATGTGTACTGCTTTACCCTCATCTTTAGGTTTGGTGACTTTCTTTAAAACATCCACCAGGTTCATTTGGTATGATCTTCCCTTGATAAGACCAAAATGTGTTGGACCCAATGTCTGAATATTTCCTATGTCTTTATTTATAATATACATGATAATTCTTTCTAGTCAGACTTATGGGTCTGTAATTATTCAGGTCAGTAGGTTCTTGCCCTTCAAAAGACAGATAACTGTTGCAATTCACAAAGAACAAAGCCATTCTGGAGGCTAAGGTTGAACAGTAATCTTAGAGGGCTTTGCAGGTTATGTTTTATGCTACTCAGCAAGCATCCCAGGATATTATCAGGTCCCTTGTATTAATCTAAAGCAGCTACTGTGGTGTAACATCTGCTGGCTGCTGCAGGTTTTTTTACTCACTCTGGACATCTGAATCATACAAAACCCATTTGGTTACAACATAAACTTTTAAAATCGCAATAATGGCATGAACTGTAACTGGTGATCCTCCTCTACCTGAGGGACATGTAGTGAAGGTTTACAATATTCCATGTATTCCTTATTCCCATATGTGGTGTTGGGCACTCTCTTCTTGTGCAGGTGTGTTCTGTTGGCTGAAAAAGGTCACCTTTTTTCCATTTCATCAGCAGTGTTACACTTATGATCAGATAGCTATTTATTCATGTCCTCAGGCAATGTACCCTTTGCTTGCTCCCTTATCATAAAGTCGTCCGACAGTTCAAAGGTATTTATGTGACACACACTCATCCTCCAATTAAAGTAAGTGTTTATTTCTGCAAAGAAATCAATGACACTTTTTTTCCAGTTTTAATGTATAACACTCGAAGATAGAATTTTAACTTTCAAGCAAATCTAGTCATTTTTGGTAAGCATATGTAGCTTTACCTGTAAGCAGAAGAATTCAAAACATCACCCTTGGCCTCTGCACAATTTGGTGTTCATTATAAGCAAATACATATATTTGAGTAAAGCTACCAAAGGCATTCCCTCCTTATATTGATAAGCGGTTTAGCACTGACCTTGGAGTTTGGGATAGGTTTTACTCCTGTTACTCATGTAAAGTAGTTCTTTATCATCTGATGCAGATTTTCTCTTTTTGCATCTTTGGCCTCTTTCTGTTCTTGTTCTCTTTGTATCACAATCTATTTCTAGTTCATTCTCTTGGGTGCTTTGAGGTGTCATGTTTCTAGCAGCAACTTCTTTTTTTCTTTTCTTTTTTTTTTTCAGTTTTAGCTGTATTCTGCAGTCATATGGGAATTGACTGACCTGCTTTTCTGCATGCTCTTCACCCAGTTCTACTTCAAAACATCTACAAACCATAACATCTAATTTCATAACATCGAGACCAGAACATCTAAAATCCAAAACATCTAAAACTCATAACATCAAATTTCATAACATCGAAAATGTGCATCAGAACATTGAACACTGCAAATCACATGAAAATAACAAACCGTCCACATATAATGACACCAAACTACCAAACACACTTTTTACTATGTTTTTGCAGGGGGACAAGTCCCCCTGCACTCCCCATACCCCCCTGTAAATTAAATATACCGACTCTGAGATTGCAGTACAGTGGGAAAAAGTTAATTTCCTAACCCCCTGCAGAAACATAGTAAAAAGAGTGTTTGGTAGTTTGGTGTCGTTATATATGGAGGGGATGTTATGTTCATGTGATGTGTAGTGTTCGATGTTCTGATGCACATTTTAGATGTTATGAAATTTGATGTTATGGATTTTAGATATTTTGGGTTTTAGATGTTCTGGTTTAGATGATATAAAGTTAGATGTTATGGGTTTTAGATGTTTTTAAGGGGACCCATGCACCCATATTTGATGGAAGACTGCCTCCAGGATCTGAATCTTAGTTGCACACAGAGTGGCTTTTTTTCTTATCCTTGGTTATAATGGTAAACAAAAATCCCTTTTGATGTGAATTCTTTAGTTAGTTTTGGCACTACATTTTTCCAACCCTGTAAAGCCCAGTTTTAACTGTTTCCAAAATATACTTGTTAAGAAGTAAAATAATTGCGCTGCATAAGGTATTCCACTCTATATTTTTCTTGTCACTGCAAGGATACACAAACTTTTGGCTGAGAAAACTGTTCTGCAGGCTGTATGAGGTAAATTGGTTCATAATACCCATTCACTGAAGCAAATTGACTATAAGTGATAAATGGGAGTAAAACTCCACATTTGCATGCATCATTTTTTTATGTTACAGAGAGGGATGTCTTACAATCATCACAATCTCATAATCTATGCCACTGACCACAAAATGATATGCAAAAGTTGACTAGCTTAATAGCATATAGTAAATGTGCATTGCTGCTTTTGGCAATACCCAATACTTGCTACACCCAAATAGGTAAAGTAATAATCACAGACTCATGAGCCAAAGTCTTCCCAGTACAACAGCAAATGGAATCTGTCTATTCTTTTGCATACCCTCATACTCCTACAAACCAGAGATGTTAATGATATATGTACTGGACCAATACTCCTTTCCCTGCCTTCATGGTAATGAGCTGCCACCAAACAGATCAATCTGGCACACTAAGAGCGCAGCTACTGTTTACCTTTAAAATAAAGACAGCCATTAAATATTTGTATGGTAACAACAGCTTTAAACAGTCACTCTTCAAAAGACAAATGCAAACTGTTGAGAAGTCACCAAGTCTATACAAATAAACTTAAAAATCAAACAGTTAAGTAATACACTTTCTGAACTAAAAAAAAAAACACTTTTACACTTGCTCAATTAAATTCAAAATAAAATGATTTTAAGGTCCATCAGTCAGGTTATCTTGCCTTATCACTACCAGAAGCTAAAGATTATGTGTACAACTTGTAAGTACAAAATACAAAAGGCAGTCACACAGTTTCAAGAAGTAAAATAATTAAAGTTTCAAGAAGTAAAATCAAGTTTCAAGAAGTAAAATAATTGTGCTGCATAAGGTATTCCACTCTATATTTTTCTTGTCACTGTAAGGATACACAAACTTTTGGCTGAGAAAACTGCTCTGCAGGCTGTATGAGGTAAATTGGTTCATAATACACATTCACTGCAGCAAACTGACTATATGTGATAAATGGGAGTAAAACTCCACATTTGCATGCATCATTTTTTTATGTTACAGAGAGGGATGTCTTACAATCATCACAATCTCATAATCTATGCCACTGACCACAAAATGATATGCAAAAGTTGACTAGCTTAATAGCATATAGTAAATGTGCATTGCTGCTTTTGACAATACCCAATACTTGCTACACCCAAATAGGTAAAGTAATAATCACAGACTCATGAGCCAAAGTCTTCCCAGTACAACAGCAAATGGAATCTGTCTATTCTTTTGCATACCCTCATACTCCTACAAACCAGAGATGTTAATGATATATGTACTGGACCAATGCTCCTTTTCCTGCCTTCATGGTAATGAGCTGCCCCCAAACAGATCAATCTGGCACACTAAGAGCACAGCTACTGTTTACCTTTAAAATAAAGACAGCCATTAAATATTTGTATGGTAACAACAGCTTTAAACAGTCACTTTTCAAAAGACAAATGCAAACTGTTGAGAAGTCACCAAATCTATACAAATAAACTTAAAAATCAAACAGTTAAGTAATACACTTTCTGAACTAAAAAAAAAAAAACACTTTTACACTTGCTCAATTAAATTCAAAATAAAATGATTTTAAGGTCCATCATTCAGGTTATCTTGCCTTATCACTACCAGAAGCCAAAGATTATGTGTACAACTTGTAAGTACAAAATACAAAAGGCAGTCACACAGTTTCAAAAGCAAGAAATTCAGACTTGAAGTGTTACCCTAGAGATACAATTCACTCTGATGCTTCAAAAACAAAGCACACACTGGCACTTAATGTTTAGGAGTACTACTTTCTACATGTTCTGTTTGGTTTTAAACTGAATCTTCACAGCCGCATAACTCTGGTATACAGGCACAGTCAAAACAAGGCAATGCATCCTTTGATCTGTAGTAGCAACCCAAGGAGAACTAAACTTTAAACATTGTAAATGTGAATACATTTGAGGAGCTAGTTTGGCTTAATGGCTCTGCTGCATTTCCAGTGAAAGCAATTAAATATTCTGTACAGTTTACAATAGTTACATTATGCACAGTACTCACTTTGTCTGTTTCACTGAAAGCAGCAGATACAGTTTTATGAAAAACAATTACATTTAACTTAGTACAACCTTTTTGTATGTTTTACTGAAAGATAACTGCAAGCTTCACTCAGCCCGTTACAGTGATATTTCCTTAAGTATTTTAGAATAATCAAAATGTTCCAGTCCTTTCATTGTTTTAGTGGGGAATTATTACTTTTTTCACATTGTTTCAAAAGGTCTATTTGTAAGCTAGAGAATGTGGGACTGTATTCAGTAGTGGCTCAGATCAATGAAGTTTAGTGAACACCTGAATGACTAGACATGTTCTTTGCAATTAGACTATAGGATATGCTTTTTTTAGATACACATTGGCCAACATTTAAATTGCCGTCTACCATTATCACAAGATCTTGAATGATGGTGCTTTTTCTGTTGTGATTATTTATTTTGTAACTATAATTCGTATCCATTTTTACCAAAGTTCATGATGCTACACATATTGACTTTAAAGATGAGATCATTACTAATGTGCTGGCTACTCATTTTTTTGCAGGCCATGTTAGAGAATGTCAGCATTTTTACTGAATGGAATATTTTACCTAGTTTGCATTTACCAGTATATTTATTTATCAACAGCCTATTTCCCACATCTATATCTTAGAAAAATAGTCACAAAACAATTGACTGTGCTACAGAGACCTGCATGACACCATTTCTAATCCCATGGGATGACTGCAAACCTTCCACCCTGACTTTGTTGTCTACTGTTGCTCCACCAGAGTTTTACCCATACAATTTTTTATATACATTTAACAATTCCCTTATGAATGTCTTATCAAGGTCATGGTAATCATATATAATGATTAAATATTGTCAAGTTCTGGCAGCTGTTAATTCTTTTATATTGTCCTGGGATTCAAAAGGCAAGCTGTTTCCTTCCTAAACATAAAATGTGCCATATCTATCACTACATGTCGCCCGTGCCTTTCTGGCCAATCTTCATGAATTTTACACAGAGTACTGGAAGAGTTGATGAGTCTAAAACTTTTGGGAGCCAATGTGGCCTCTCTTTACAAACTAGTACTGCTATAGCCTGTCACCATAAGTCAACAGCTTATCCACAAAATAGCATTTTGTTCATCACAATTGATAGTGGCTTAATCAGATTTTTTTTCCTCATTTCTGTTTAGGGAACCACCAAGTATTTGTTTGGTTTCAAGGAACTTGGTGGCAAATGCTTTTGATAAAAAAGAAATGTGTACAAAACTCTTCTTCATGTTCATTCACTATGTTGTGTAGATGGTTGCTAATATGTTACATTCACAGTTGTTTAGTTTTCAATTTCCTTTGTGATTTAGGTTTGTTTTTACAACTGGGGATTTTTTTTTTTCTTTTTGATGAAAGGAGGTATAGCCTGTAATTTGAGAGACGAATATGTTAACATCTGCCAAACAAAGAAAACATAAATCAAAAATTTTGCTTTTGAGACTTCTGGCATTTAGTAAATCCACTTTCCTGTGTTTTTATTTTTTTATTTATTTATTTTTTTTAAATAATGGCCAGTACAGTGCTGGTGTATATTGCACATGGATGTGCCCAGGAATATAGGGCAGAAAATTAAAAAAAAAAGAAAACTGTATCACCCCAGATAGCTGCCTAAAGGATGGCTGCTACAGCATTAATGTGTGAATAACTAAGAGGATAGTGATGACCATTAGGCAGCGAGGGCAAAAAGTACCAAAAAATATTATTTTTAAAGTTCATTTACTGCATTGTTATGCTCCTCACATTGTACCAAATGATAAATATTGTATAAAAGTAATGGTGCATTCTTTAATAGTAACAGCATAATATTTTTAGAAATAGTATGTGAAACAAAGCCTGCAAAGTATGCAAAAAGAAATATGCAGCAACAAGTGTGATCAGCCTGGCAAAAATGTGTATGCCAGTCAGCAAGATATGCTGTGGGCTTAAAACATTAGTAACTGATGGCTATTACAATACATGCAAAGACTCAATTGACAGACTGGATCTAACAAAGGGAAATGGTTAACAGCACAAAAGAAATGGCTATCTTGCCACAAGAGTACACCCTGGTCTTCTCATAAACCAATAAGGAAACAGAAAACTGGTGAGGTGTACAATATTCTCAGACATTGATTAAGTTACAGAAAATAGCATGGTCCACAGTAAAGCAACAGATATGCCAAGAATGTTTCATGAAGATTTATATTTAGACTGTATAAAAGTGACAAAAACAGTTGGTTAAGAGGACATTTGATCATGAACTGAGAGTCATTTGAGGAAGTGCAGTGTTTCGGTCAGTAATCCATGTTATAAAGAAAATGTTAATATCTCGACAGTAGTGTTCAGTTGGTCATATTAATAAATATTATTTTAAGTATGAATACAATTGTAGTGCCTTGGTCTGTTGTTTGTTATTTCAACAGTGGTGAGCCAGACTAGATATCAATCTTTTATAAATATTCGTAACAGTCCAGTATGACAAACACTTGGTTATTCCGTTGGTGCCAAAATCAATACAGTCGGTATTGACAAGGTAAGCAGTATCTATTAATTCCAAGTTTCAGTAAAGCTGACATTTCATTTCTGCATCTACTCCAACACATTTCACCATAATTTTTAACAGAGAAGGAATTTCCAGCTTTCAGTGTTGGTTGACAACTGATTACTTGTTAGCCACTTCTGAAATATGGTAATCCTCTTTCTGAACTAACATGGATGCCATCAAGGACTTAAGTGTAAAAATGCCCACATACTGTGGAAAAAGGCTTAAATCAAACACCAGATAAAGTTTGGACATTACTAAGCCATTGGTATAAACAAGCCAGAGACTATGTTAAAAGTAACAAGAAAAATCTGTGGTATCCCTCAAAGTCAATAAAGTCAAAATTTCAATAAAGGATATTCCATTTTTAACTCAACTGTGGACTGCCTACTATTTTTATTCTTTTGTAGTACATAATTTGAACTAGTTGCATAACATATTTCAAGTAGTGAACTTCACACCTTCTACACTGCAAATGTTTCTGCTTGGTTTAATGTTAAAAGTAACAAAACCTTGTTTGGTACTAGCAAAAGTGATAAAGTGTATCTTTGTAAATGGATGCAGTGTTATGATCAATATTTGCAAAAATATAAAACACTTGTTGAATGTATAAACTGTGGGGATAAATATCATCAATTCTGTATAGCATGTCATAAAACTGTGTTGCAAAAGATAACAGCAACATTTGCACAGAACGGGTTAGAACTGGTATGTGAAATGTAGTAGTCTTCTTTTGGCTTTTCCCGGTTAGGGGTCTACACAGCGGAACTCCGGTCCGCTAATGATTGGTAGTTGATTTTTACGTGCCGAGTTACCAGCCCTGATGCACAACATTCAATGAAGATATACCCATTCACCCATGTCTCCACGCAGAAGACGCACTAGCTGAGAATCGAACCGGACAGCATCTTACTGTGAGGCTACAACGCTACCGCATGTGAAATAAAAGGTCATTTTATAATTCCTGATCACTTTTTATAGGGAATTTCAGTAATTTTTAGATAAAAAAACAAAAGTTTAGCGTTTGGGGCGACAGCAGAAATGTTTAAGACTTACTGTCTGAAGTGGGACGACATTACTAACAATAAGAAACTTTCAGACAAAGAACAGGAAGGCAATTAAAAAAAGATTAATGAAAAACAAATGGAAATATTAAAAAAGCATGCCTTAGTAGTCAGGAAACATGCACAAGATGTGACTGCCATTTTGGAAATAGCTGAATCAACAATACATGCTACCATTGAGGATCAGTTGGGTGGGGAAAATGAATCAGAAACACTTAGACATTAATTAATCAAAAAACAGAGAACCCTGGAGGTGTTAGCTAGAGAGGCATAACTGCAAATACAAATTAGGGAATTACAGAAACAATTACATGAATGTAAAGCTTCAGAAGCAGAATTACAAAAACAGTTACAAAAGCTTAAAGCTTCAGACACCATTAATACTGAGGATGTACAATTGATCTACACCAGCAATTACGTCTGTTACAGACAATACCTCAGTGGAATGATAAAAAGGGTATTTTTTACAATATGTTAATATTTGAAGATTGCTTGTCATATACAGCTGGCAATGCATGAAATGATTCTTTAAGATGATGTATTTTAGTATTTATTCCAAAATGTTACAAGACTTTCATTGTTGCTAAAGACTGTAATCGTGACTCAAAATTCCAACAGAATGGTGACTGTGGTCTTGGCATATTTGCAGGGGCAAAATGTGACAATTAAGTTGTTAAAATATTTTAACATTACAATTTCAAACCAAATGTTGCAACAGGCAGAACATTTTAAATTGACTTTTCAAGTTGTTGACAACATAGATGACTAGGAATTGGAAAGACTGGAAATAAGAAAAATGTTAATACATGCATTTTTGATGAAGGTAAAAGGAGTTCTGGGTTACATTAAATGTATTTATAAAGAAACTACTGACATATTAAAGCAATGTGTTCACAAGTTAATGATAGGAAGGGTCATGTATGTTGATGAAGACATTTTCAAACCTAACACTTTCTCCTTTGGCACTGATAAAGTGGTTTTGAAATTGTAAGTGCAGTAGGATGGGGAAGAGATAAAAGTAGGTGAGTGACAAAAAAATGGATGGACCACGAGCGGTGTCAGCCCCTCTGGCTCCTGTAAGGCCTAATGTAAATAAAGTGACACTTGTTTTCTGTAAAACACTTGGACATGTCTGTGACACCCCTGCACTGGCCCAGTAACCAAGGAATCTCAATACTCACCACTAGCACAAGGTAGCGACGTACACATCGGGAGGATGACAAGTACAGACACAGTAAAGTACAATTTCCCTTAACAGCACACAGAGATTACAATCAATCTGGGGCTGGTTTTTCCCTCTTTCTTCATATCTCTAATTAAGACTCCCCACTTGCACAGCTATAGGGTTAAGATCTCAGCTGAGAGGTCAAGCCAAGACCTTTAGCACCCTCTCTGTCCAACCAGTGCTTTGTGTCCCTGCCCAACTAGCTGGCACACACACACACACACACACACACACACACACACACACACACACACACACACACACACACACACACACACACACACACACACACTTTGAGAATTGATTTACATACACACACACACACACACACACACACACACACACACACACACACACACACACACACACACACACACACACACACACACACACACACACAAAAACACCTGGGGAAGGCAGGCAGAAGTTTACTAGCTATGCTTAATTCTGCCCAGACTATAAGGTAGTTATCACCGCCACCAACCCCGACTTATCAGCTGCTATAAAGGCCCTTATAAAGGGTGACCAATCCTACTGTGCAATGTAATTATTATCCAAATAAGTGGGACCAAGACCAAGGCTATTTAGGAGTGGCCTGTACAGTGTCACCAAATGCATATGCAAGTACTTTAAGAGCTTAAATATCTCTAAACAAACCAGCCACAATTAAAAGATTTAAATATATTTAATAATAAATAATTAAAGAACAAGACAATACTCAATCAAGAAATACTATATCTAAATCTTACACAGCAACATGCAGCAGAAGTGCTAAATGGATGTTTCTAGGTCCAATACAAGATACAAAATGCACAGTTTTTCTCTGAGGGAGTTCTTAAATTTCTATCAAACATTAGTCCTGGGTCAACTTGGATGACATCACTCTTTGTCACCTGCCTTCAGTTCCCAGGCTAACAGACACCAACATACTTTTATCATTTCTGTGTGAGAAGTACATATCTCTCAGATGTTTGCTCAGATCTGGGCATTGTAAAACAATTAAACAATTTTAAATTTGAAACCTAGTAATTATTTCTGTTTCAAGACAATAGAAAAACCTCTAGCTCTCGACATTGTGTCTGCGCTGAGCTGAAACTGAGGGATAACAAAATTGTAAAACACTTGGATTTCAACTTATTTTATTGAAGTTTTGCAAGTTAACTCTGTATGTTCCAGCTTCTACTATTAAAACATACATTTGCACAGGTATATAGTTTATATACATTTCTGCTCTTTTCCAGTAGGGTGTACTGTGGTTACATTCTTGAAGCTCAGTATATAACATACAGTTCTGTATAAATAATAGCAATATTCACAAATGACATAGAATTATTTACAAAATTCCAGCTAGCTGGGCTGGCAGCATCACAATGTCAAGCAAGAGTATCCGCATTACAAAAAGCAGAAAAACAAGCAAATAGAAAAGGAAAGACATGCTAAGGAACCAGACAATAAGGAGACCAGAAAAGGAAGACAAAACCAAAAATCACAGGATGATAGCATTAAAAGTCAAACATTTCCAATAAAGCAAGGGGAAATTATAAAAAGAACAACAATATGACAATGAAGAGAATGTCTACCTAGTGGATTATAGGGAAAATGCTCCCTATAATCCAGACCACAAGAAAAGACCGACTGTAACTCAGGAATTGCAACATACTGCATATGCAGCAGATGAGAATGATGATTCTCAGAAGCAAAAGCACAGTATTTGTGTCATTAGAGAAGTCCCCAGAAACATAGGGGATGATGAAAATTCACAATAGGGATGTGACCCCCTCACACCCAAATAGTTAATTTAGAGTTTTTTAAGTGAGAGAATGATGGTCAACCTTTGACCGATGTTTGGTTGGACAGAATACCATGGAAAAATGTTTTAATAGGCACAGGAGTAGCAGTCTTTGTTACAAACACATGGTTAAGGATGAACCCGAGAAATAAATGTTTAATTTCGAGTTTCAGTGGTAGTGCATGTATCACACTAGTCAGTGAGCCTGTAGAAATCAGATTTAATCAGGACAGGAATCTTGTAACAGGAACATTTTTGATGCATCCCAGTTGTGGGACTACCATAATAGGGATGGATGTTATGAGCAAGCTGGGAATAGTAACATATTTTTTTTTCCAACTGCATTTAGTAGAAAACAAAAGAAGAAAATGAAGTGGGCAGTGACTGTAAGTGTATGACAGTACAAGTTAACTTGATAGAGAGTAAAGAAAACAGGGCAGTGCCTTGACAGATGAACAGAAGGATATATGGGACACCAAAGAGCAGGAATGTCAGACCATATGGGCAAAATCTAAAACAGATTATGAATGATTAAAGATAGCAGTCACAGTAGAAAGCTTAAGGGACTTCATCCCCACTTTTCAAAAGCAGTATACAATTCAGGATGAAGTGGTAGACAATATGAAGAAATGCATTTTAAAATGGAAACAAGTGGGCATAATCCAAAGGGGACATAGTCCAACAAATTCACCAGTTTTGCCAGTTAAAAAGAAAAACAAAAGTTACCAATTGGTAAAAGAGCTCTGAAAGGGAAATTTTAATGCACACAATCAAGAGCACATGTAATACTGGGAGTCCTGAAATTAGCAGGTCGAATAAGACCAAACATTTAGTGGTTCATTGTGATAGATCTGGCAAATGGATTTTTCACAGTACCACATCAGAAAATGGATTGGCCATAGATTGCCTTTACTTTTGAAAATTAACAATGTCATGACTAACTTACAACAGGGTTTTCAAAACAGCCCTTTCATTTTCCATCAGATAGTGGGGACAGTCTTACAAGACTTGAGCAAGAATGACAGGACTATATATTGCATTGATATTTTGATGCAGTCAGAGATGGGAAAACAACAGATACAACAGCTAAGAAAGGTTCTAAAGAAAGCGCAACAGGCAGTGTTTAAAGTAAACAAAGGCAAAATACAGTTCATTTCAAAAGAAATCAAATTTTGAGGAGCTATTATCAGACCAACAGGAAAGATTCCTTGTAAGGAAAAGGTGTGAGGAATTCTCAAGCTGCGAAAACCTTTGACAATTTCAGATTTACACAAGTTCATGAAAATCATGAACTACTACAGGGAATTTATAGAGGATTATGCAGCAGCTGCAGCTCCCATATATAAAATACTGTCAGAACAAAAAGGTAAATTGGCTCTAAAGTGCAGTCACACTGAAGAAGAGGCAATACAAATGTTAAAGAATAAGCTAGCCCAGTCATGGGCTCATTAAATATTTCCTGGAATGGACAGACAGTTGAGACTGATTACCTTTTGCAGCCTGAAAATAACTCTGGTGGAAAAAGGCTATTATCCCTGCATTCAGCAGCTTTTGGCTATATACTGTGGAATAAAACTGAATACTTGACAACATTTTCACTGGTTATAGTACAAACTCTGCATTAGACAAAAATAACTCTGTTAAGTAACAGTGAGGTAAGTCAGACTGTTTTTTTCAAAATGGTTTGCTACATTCAGTACTAGAGATGTATACATAAAGACAAGTTTTACCGTATCCAGTTTTATTGGATATGAAGAAAAGCCACGACTCTGTGGCAGATCTGAGAAAGCTGGACACATCTGGTGGAGCTTTGCAGTACTCACCAACTACATGTACTCAAATTGTCATCGTATGTGCCATGCTACACAATATGATCCTACGGAAACAGCTGCAGCAGGAACAGCACTGGGCAGGGCCCCACAGCCCCCCACCATTGCCAAGGCCTGCACAGGCAAGTGACTTGGAGAAGGAACAACCTGAGCCTGCCCCAGTAGGCAGAAGGAAGCATGCCCAGTATGCCCTGGCCTTGGCAAAGTGGCAACGCATAGCACATACACTGACACAGGAAGGACACAGGGAATGAGACCTCTCTCTGACTCAGACATAAAGTAAAAGGGTGCCAAACATGACACTACCTGTGCTCAACCATGTGTAGGGAGTGTACTATGTGTATCCAACATAGGCAGCCCTCCAGCACCACCCTCATTACTGACACACCCACAAGGTAAGTCACTCAACTTACCAGTTGCCAAATGTAGTAGTATGTGTTGTTACCTGTATCTATGGTGTGGATGTGAGCATGCAAGGGGATCAGGTGGCTGATTGGGATGCCAGCAGATAGTAGACACCTATAGTGGCAGCATGAGATCTGTAACAAATACTGGTGTCACCATAGTAGCCAGTACTACACATGGTGACAAAACCCACTGCAGGAAGTGTGCTGGGGCACATGTGTGTCCATATGACATACATGTGCCAGTCAGGGAGGTTCACATACCCAACAACAGTCACAGCCAGCAGGACAGGTGTAGATAAACACAAACAAAGGCTGTGCTAAGGTCTCTGAATTATGCCTGTGGGTAATCTCCCTCCCAGGCCTACACAGGCAGAGTACATCAGGTTAGGCAGTGGGATGTCAGTTCTGAAGGGTAGGAAGTCAGAAACCAATACAAAGATCAATCACACATCAGACCTGTAGTACACTGTTATGTCTTTAGTCAGCATGATAGGTTAGAAAACAGAATGGAATGGAGTACCTGACATACCAGTACAGTCATAGCAAATGTGTACAAGTGTCAGGTGTGCCCCCCAATCCTGTGTAGCAATGTAGAAACAGTCAGGTGTGCCCCCCCCATTTCCTATGTAGACATGTAGTAACAGTCAGGTGTGCCCCACAATCCTATGTAGAAATGTAGTAACAGTCAGGTGTGCCCCCCCAATCCTGTGTAGCATTGTAGAAACAGTCAGGTGTGCCCCCATATCCTATGTAGACATATAGTAACAGTCAGGTGTGCCCCCCCAATCCTATGTAGACATGTAATAACAGTCAGGTGTGCCCCCCCAAATCCTATACATAAATGTAGAAACAGTCAAGTGTGCTCCCCCAATCCTGTGTAGCAATGTAGAAACAGTCAGGTGTGCCCCCTCATATCCTATGTAGACATGTAGTAACAGTCAGGTGTGCCCCCCCAATCCTATGTAGACATGTAGTAACAGTCAGGTGTGCCCCCCCCAATCCTATGTAGAAATGTAGTAACATGTATGTGTAGGTATAATACCAGTGGAGCACGGGTGCCCAGAGTTGGCCAAGGTTGCAGGATAGATTGTAGTATTTGTACAATATGCAGGTATGTGTGTGTAAGGTTTGTGTGTGTTTCATATTGTGTGAGAGTGTGCAGTATATATGCATATTGAGGTATGACCTGGTGGCCATTGCCCACTACTGCTGATAACAGGACCAAGTCCTCACAACTGCAGTGCCAAAGGCAATTCCCACCAGTATAACACATGCTAGCAGTAAGCCATTGTAAATGTATGGTGGTAATATGTGTCACCATCTGAAAGATTGACATGGCATGGCTGTTGGGCTAGATATACAAGTAGTACACAGGGGAAAGTGCCACAGACATACAGTATATAATGTGTGACTGTGAAATGGACACACCCTTGGAATTGTACATACAGGCATGCATCACATTATCTGGGCCTGTAGTAGGGAATACTGGTGTCATCTGCCCGAACACTTGCAGATCACAAAGGTGATAGGACGGATGTATTGGGAAACAGCTGATGTACCTGCACATGCCAGCATAACTGGAATGCACCATGCATATCTGTGCGTGAGATGCAAGTAGTTGCCGTAGCATACATGCACCCAGCTCAACCAAATAGTACCCACAGGTACCTCTCTGGTCATATCCCTGCTGCTGAGAATGAGTACAATATGACCCCACCTGTATATGGCAATAGCGAAAGAATGCAGCATGCATTGCAGGTGTCCCATGCAAGTGTGTCCCTAGCTGTAGGTAGCACCCTGCCAGCATCCACACTACCTGATCAATACTGATAGAAAGTATTGGCATGAACACTTAGCACACCTACCCTGTCACCTCAGGGGAAAATACTGTATGATGGTCTGGGACTGCAGGACTGATAGAATGCAACGGCCTGACACAGCTGCACCACATCACCACCAAATGGCCTACAGGCCTCTGCCAAAGGCCTGTGTCTCACACGTACTGCCAATGCATGCTATGTCATGAACACCCAAATAACATAACACACTCCACATAAGCCATATGCAAGGCCATGTGGACACACCACAATAACATGTCCAACATGTCACATTGCATGAACTGTGGACCAACACCAAAACACAGCTGTGATGAGGTGATAACCTTAGGGATAGTATCGGAGAATGTATGCATAATGCATGGAAGAGGATAGAATAATAGGGGGGGTGGGAGCATGGGCAGCATGGAATGTGCAAGGTCCAACACACAGCTATGTGCGCACAGTATCCCTGGCTACAAAGACATAAATGGGTGGCTACAGTCCTGCCTGTATACCACAATAGGGGTAATGTCCTGACTTATGACTCCTGCCTCTAGGTAACCTGTGTGAATCTGAACAGCTATGAGGTATTGCCATAGCAAGATAAGGCTATACTGTCATGTTGATGGATGTACAAGTATGAGATCCTCTGCCAGCACTGTACCAAGGTGCTGAACCGGATACATAGACCCAGCAACAAGTGTCTGCAGCTCACTCTCCAGAATAGCATAACTTTCCATGAATATGTAGGCATTTGCCCACAATACCAGACACAGCTGCATTCACCCTTGTTCCCCAAAACATCACTGTGAGCAAGAATGTCCACCTTACAGTACTTAAGGACATAAAACATCACAGTATATAGCAGTACACATGTCTGAATATCTCTGCTAACACCAGTACCATGTAGCAGAAGCAGCACAGACACAATTAACTACAGTACACACTATCCCTTGCACAGTTTGATCCCATATTGCCATATGATCTACAGATACCCTGCAGAAACAGTTTGCTACCTGTAAGTGTACAACACAAAGGTCTGCACTGGAATACAAACTACCTGTAATGGATCCACATATTCAGTACAGAAGGGCAAATGGGGCATGCTCACACATTTAGAGAAAAATGAAGACAATGCCAGACAACAACATACTGAAAGGTCATACTGGGCATGCCCACACACTTAAACAAATGAAGCCCATGTCTGCAAACAACAGTGGACCATACATATCTGACAGTTGCAGATGTTACTGCATACACTCCTCAGTATGCACCAGTCATGCTTTGCACATGCATTGGATAGTAATATAGATATATATCCAAGGATAACACAATATAATATGCCAAATGTAGACATACATAGATGTGTGGAAGAGAGTGACTGTGACAAAGAGCCATCCATCATGAGGCCTGTCCCACCTAGCACACAGCCAAATGGCAACAACACATGATTTGTAAATATCATTCACTGTAGAAATTAGCCACTGGTATCCATTAGCATTACAGACTATGTGGTGCAAGTGCTAGCTGTGCAACATGACTGTACAAGGTAGTAGTCATCTAGCAGCTGTATACACGTACCTGCAGAATATAACCCTGCATGCGCCTGCATGTGTTGTGTCAACCTCTAGATGAATGGGTTATACCCCATGCACACACACTGCTCTCCCCATTGCCCTACTATGACAAGCCTGTTGATGTCATTCACTGTGAAATACATCTTTGGGAAAGGTGTAGCCCAATAATCCCTGTGGCGCATCCTATAACTGTGTAATGCTGTAGTGTGATAAATTAATTAGGTAGGAGTTCTAATCCCAGACATGGCAACTGTGTGCATTTGTGTGTCTCTGTCTGTGTAGGCAGCAATGCATTTTAGGCTAGTCACACTCACCACAATTTACATGCCATATTTTGGCAAGGCTGCTGATGTCATTCACTGTGAAATACACTTTTGGGAAAAGTGTAGCCTAGTAATCTCTGTGGCATGTTCTATAACTGTGTAATGCTGTACTGTGATACACTAGTTAGGTAAGAGTTCTAATCCAAAACAGGGCAACTGTGAGTGTTTGTGTGTGTGTCTGTCTGCGTAGGGAGCAATGCTTTTTAGGCTAGTCACACTCACTACAAATCAAATGCCCTACTTTGGCAAGCTTGCTGATGTCAGTCACTGTGAAATACACCTTTGGGAAAGGTGGAGCCCACTAATCTCCATGATGCATCCTATAACTGCATAATGCTTTAGTGTGATAAACTAGTTAGGAGGAGTTCTAATCCCAGACATGGCAACTGTGTGTGTGTGTCTGTGTAGGAAGCAATGCTTTTTGGGCTAGTTACGATCACTACTATTCAAATGCCCTACTTTGACAAGGCTGATGATGATATTCACTGTGAAATAATCCATTTGGGAAAGGTGTAGCCCAATAATTGCTGTAGCATGTCCTATAACTCTGTAATGCTGTAGTGTGATAAACTAGTTAGGTAGGAGTTCTAGTCCCAGACATGGCAACTGTGTGTGTCTGTGTAGGGAGCAATGCTTTTTAGGCTAGTCACGGTCACTACAATTCAAATGTCCTACTTGGGCAAGGCTGCTGATGCTATTCACTGTGAAATACACCTTTGGGAAAGGTGGAAGCCAAAAATCGCGGTGGTGCAGCCTATAACTGTGTAATGCTGTGGTGGGATACACTAGTTAGATAGGAGTTCTAATCCCAGACATGGCAACTGTGGGCATGAGTGTTTGTGTGTGTGTCTCTGTCTGTGTAGGGACAATGCTTTGTAGGTTAGTCACACTCACTACAAATCAAATGCCCTACTTTGGCAAGCCTGCTGATGTCAGTCACTATGAAATACACCTTTGGGAAAGATGTAGCCCAGTAATCTCTGGGGCGTGTCTTATAACTGCGTAATGCTGTAGTGTAAAAAACTAGTTAGGCAGGAGTTCTAATCCCAGACATGACAGTTTTGTGTGTGTGTCTCTGTCTGTGTAGGGAGCAATGCTTTTTAGACTAGTCACGCTCACTACACTTCATATGTCCTACTTTGGCAAGGCTGCTGATGTCATTCACTGTGAAATACAACTTTGAGAACAATGTAACCCATTAATTTCTGTGGAGTAGCCTGTAACTGCATAATGCTGTAGTGTAATAAACTAGTTAGGTAGGAGTTCTAAACCCAGACATAGTAACTGTGTTTGTGTGTGTGTGCGTGTGTGTGTGTGTGTGTGTGTGTGTGTGTGTGTGTGTGTGTGTGTGTGTGTGTGTGTGTGTGAGTGTGTGTGTGTGTGTGTGTGTGTCTTTGCCTGTGTAGGGAGCAATGTGTTTAGGC
This sequence comes from Protopterus annectens, assembly GCF_019279795.1. Taxonomy (NCBI): domain Eukaryota; kingdom Metazoa; phylum Chordata; order Ceratodontiformes; family Protopteridae; genus Protopterus; species Protopterus annectens. Next base: position 363,824,592 of record NC_056737.1, read on the forward strand.
TAGTCACACTCAGTACAATTCAAATGCCCTACTTTGGCAAGGCTGCTAATATCATTCACTGTAAAATACACCTTTGGGAAAAGTGTAGCCCAATGATCTCTGTGGCATGTCCTATAACTGCATAATGCTGTAATGTAATAGGTAGGAGTTCTAATCCCAGATATGGGAAGTGTGTGTCTGTCTTTGCCTCTGTAGGGCACAATGCTTTTTAGGCTAGTCACACTCACCACAATTTAAATGCCCTACTTTGGCAAGGCTACTGATGTCATTCACTGTAAAATACACCTTTGGGAAAAGTGTAGCCAAGTAATCTCCATGGGGAATCCTATAACTGTGTAATGCTTTAGTGTGATACACTAGTTAGGTAAGAGTTCTAATCCCAGACATTGTGAGTGTTTGCGTGTGTGTGTGTGTGTGTGTGTGTGTGTGTGTGTGTGTGTGTGTGTGTGTGTGTGTGTGTGTGTGTGTGTGTGTGTGTGTGTGTGTGTGTGTCTGTGTAGGGAGCAATGAGTTTAGTCTAGTCACACTCACTACAAATCAAATGCCCTACTTTGGCAAGCCTGCTCATGTCAGTCACTGTGAAATACACCTTTGGGAAATGTGTAGCCAAGTAATCTCCATGCCACATCCTATAAATGCGTAATGCCGTAGTGTGATAAACTCATTCGGTAGGAGTTCTAATCCCAGACATGCAACTGTTTGTATGTGTGTGTCTCTGTCTGTGTGGGGAGCAATGCTTTTTAGGCTAGTCACATTCAGTACAATTCAAATGCCCTACTTTGGCAAGGCTGCTGATGTCATTCAATGTGAAATACACCTTTGGGAAATGTGTAGCCCGGTAGTCTCTGTGATGCGTCCTATAACAGTGGAATGCTCTAGTGTGATATAGTACTTTGGTAGGGGTTCTATTCCTGAACATGGCAAGTGTAGATGTTTGTGTGTCTGTTACTTTGTCTTTGTAGGGAGCAATGATTTCTAGGCTAGTCGCACTCACTACAATTCAAATGCCCTACTTTGGCAAGGCTGCTGATGTCATTCACTGTGAAATATACCTTTGGGAAAGGTGTAGCCCAGTAATCTATGTGGCGCATCCTATAACAGCGTAATGCTGTAGTGTAATATAGTACTTTGGTAGGGGTACTACTTCCACACATGGCAATTGTGGATGTTTGTGTGTGTGTTTCTATGTCTGTGTAGGGTGTAATGCTTTTTAGGATAGTCACACTCACTACAATTCAAATGCCCTACTTTGGTAAGCCTGCAGATGTCATTCACTGTGAAATACAACTTTGGGGAAGGAGTACTCTAGTAATTAACGTGGCACATCCTGTAACTGCATAATGCTGTAGTGCAACAAACTAGTTAGGTAGGAGTTCTAATCCCAGACATGGCAAGTGTTTGGGTGTGTGTGTCTCTGTTTGTGTTTGTCATTCGCATCCTGTGTTGAGGTGGCTGTGAGTGTGTAACAACTGGACTCATAGTAGAGCGGGTTTTGCAAATTTCTTATATGGTGGCCCTATTATATGTCACAATGTCCACCTTACAAGGATAAGAGACGTGAAACAGCAGCGAGGCTGGGGTGGTAATCCATACCCTTACATGTGACATCAAGGCCTGGTGAACAAAGTTAGCAACCCTTGTATTACACAGAGAACACTCTCAACCCATGTCTCATACACAAACACACTTGCCTAGGCAACAACTGTTATGTTGGTAGTACCCTGCATATTGCCCACAGATAGTAACCATGGTGTGATTGCAGTGGATGACAGAGGACATGGCACCCTGTCTATCAGTAAAGTACTCATGTACATACAGATAGTGTCCCTTCACTATGCTCCCCACTAGACACCTGCAACACCTGTGGTGCCATCAAATGTGACCCACAAAGGATATACCATGCCTTATACACATGCACTGTATGGACAGATGCCACTGACATCAGAGAATTCCTGTATCATGCTATCAATGTAGGTGCAGGGTCACTTGCTGTCCATTACCTGTTCCCAGCACATGAGTCCATGACAGGCACATCTGATTATAACAATCTGTGTACACAACATGGGCCAGACACCCCAGGTACAGTTTCACATGTCATTGTACATGCATGTGGGATGTGTGCACATCCCAGACAGCATCCATGTCATGGACTAAAGGACACATACATGGCAAGCATTGAACAGCAATGGCCATACACAGTAGTTACCCAGGTGACTGGATGGTGACTATAATACCCACCTGTGTGGGACAATCCAGACACTACACCCCTGAGCCACACTGCAGGCCATTGTCAACCACTATGCACCTGTGAAGCAATGCACGCATGCATGTCAGAACTGGCACCCTGTGTCTGTATGTGTGGTGTATGTTGCTTTTGACCACATTCACACTCACTACAACCCCCATATGCATACTAAAGTATGCTGTCTGATGCCAGACACCTCCACATACACTTTGCCCATATAACCTCCGGATATCCCCTGTGGTGCATGTGATACCTGCACAGTACTGTATTGTGGAAAACTAACTAGTGAAGTGTATTCCTGACCCTGCCAAGTGTGTCAATGCGTGTGAGTCCCTGACAGAGTGTGGCTGTGTTGACACTGACACCTGTTCTTGCAGACAGGCACGTGTACTACACCTACCATATCACAGTTGCAGATGCCACTCACCATCACATGTACGTTTGGAGAGCTCCGCAATATGTAAGCTATGTGGTACATCCAATAACTGCATAGACATGTGATAGCAATGCATAGTCAGTCAAGGATTTGATACCCTCTACTGGTAGGTGTGTGACACAGACATGCTTAGGTTTTACTCTCCCAACCCCTCCCTGACTTATCTTTGCCTCTGTCTGCCTCTCTCACTCCCCTTTGGTTGATGTGAAGAACTACACCTGCTTTCCTTAGGCAGCAGCATGTGTTTTGTGAGTGATGCTCATAATCAGCTGATGGCCTCTGCATGAATTACAGCCCTCTCTAGCTGATTGCATGTGGAACAGCTGTGGTAACATTCCCATAGCCAATTGCATGGAAACACACTCCAATATCTAGGAACATTATGTTAGTGTTGGGCCTTTTCATTCACTGTGAGCAGGACCTAGATCTGGTGTTTGGCAAACAGCATCACAGATGGATTGGGGATTTACACCTAAATATATACACTGTGGAAACAGGCCAACACACAAGAGGGGTTTGTTCCTGACATGACTACAGAATGTAAGTGTTGCTATTCTGCATTTGGAGTAATGTTGGTTTAACAGGGTGTGTGTGGATATGGCTAGTCTACATGTTTTAATACCTGTCATGACAGTGCTATGTTTCTGAGGAAACCCCCATCTGTAGAGTCATCTGCAGACTGAACAGTGTGTGGTGCCTTTAGTTTCTTGTATTACTCATGGAGCACCTATCTGTGAACTGCAGAAGCATAGTGTGAGGATTGCAGTCAGCACATGGTGACAGCCTTGAGAGTTACTGACTTCATATCCCTCATAGGACATATGTCACAACAAACCCTGTTATAATAGTAAATGTATGAGATTATCACAGCAACATGTCAATATTGGCCCTGTGTTTGTGCCTCCAGCCACAACTTTGTCAAACTTTGTACATATGTCATGCAGTAAGAGGTGCATATGTTCTGTACACCATAATGTATTGACATCATATCTGATAAAAGCCCGTGAGATATCAGACTGCTACACATGTTATGTATAGCAGGGATTATATTTGAGGACATAACCTGGGCATTATGTGGTTGTGTGTACAGTACTGAGGTCTGTGTACTTATGGCGATTGTCGACAGTGTGTGTATTGTGAATATGTTCCTTGCCCTGAGTACAGACTGTGGTAGATATCATTGTTCTTGGTCCTGTTCTATCTGATGTTACATGCTGCTCCACTGTATGTTACCCTATTGGCTTACATGTTTTTAGGGCCAAACACACACGTCCCATACCACAGACAGGCATTAGACCACACTCTGTAGGGGCACAGTATATGTGGGGTTAGTGTGTGAGGATGGTGTTGTTCAGATAGTCCATATACTGTACTATTGTGCTAGCTTACCATATGTGGCTGTGACTGTGGCTGTGTTCACATTAATTGTGGTTATGTACTTTCACACAGGTGTCTGTTACTCTGTGCTGTGACCTGCCTGTACAGCCTGCAATATATGCAGGTACATGTGTATTCTCCCATAAGAAATGTAGGCCAGTGTTGTGGCAGTCTGCCTGTAGCCTGCACAATGCTTTGTTACATGCCTAGCAGCTTAGTGTATTTACCCAGTGTGATGTTATGTCCAGATACTTGCCAGATGTACTGCTGCCAGGCCACCATAACAGTCATGTATATCAGACAAAGCAGTTGGATGCTGTACAGATGTATGTCATTAACTAGTGGGCAGTATGTGTCCATGACACCTCTGTACCAGTAGTTATTATGTGTCAGGACAGACAGGGGTGTGTGAATGCATAACCTATGGGGACAAATGTATACCAGTATTTACATAATATACCCATCTACGTGGCTGTTAACATCCTCATTGTCAAGCTTGGTCCACATGTCTTGCACTAAGGGGTTCTGTGTATACCTCTGGACTGACCAGAGTGTGTCAGACTGTCCACATTTACTGGCCATATTTCTACTGTAGTACACAGGATCATTACTGTGCTAGTTGTGGTACTGTACTATGATGTCCTTAGGATGTCTGTCAGCAGCCAATGGTGCACATGTTAAAAGCAGATGTGACCTCCCACACACAACATGTCTGTGAAGACGACCCCTATTACAGTAGCAATAGTCTACATATATACCTGCAGTACATACCTGACATCCCCTTGCACTAAGAGGATGGGACTATTGGGGCTGAGGTAGGGCTCCACTCCATGTTCAGGACATATGGTGAACATATATGTATATATAATTATCCATATATCTATATATATATATATATATATATATATATATATATATATATATATATATATATACACATATAATCCACAAAGGTATCTGGAAAAACGAAGCTGGAATGTAATATTTTTTTGATCGTTTATTTAACTCAAACAACACATCGACATACATAGATGGATATGTATATGTGTGTATATATATATATATATATATATATATATATATATATATATATATATATACATATAAACACTCAGATATATACATATGCACAACAATATATGTCTACAAATATACAGATAGAGATACATATGCACATATACTTATGGATATCAACATATATACTGACAGTAATAGGTATATCAGAATAGATATGTATGTATATATAGTTATAGATATCTACATATATATCTACACAAATAGGCATATCTGTACACATAGGATGTGCATACATATATATCTATACACACAGACATATATATATATATATATATATATATATATATATATATATATGTACATATGAAGAAATGTACGCATGATCATATATATATGTTGCACTATACAGATGTGTATACAGACATATGTATGAATATACATGTGTATATACATGTAGACATATATCAACCTATTATATGTATATATCTATATTCCTGTCATGTGTAAACCTCACGGTTGTGTATACCCTCCCAGATGTATCTCACCATATGTATCTGCTATGTGTACATTATGGTAAAACAACATATGTAATGCAACAGTCATATTAATAACAAGTACTACACAATTGTGGAAGTAAAGGCAATTTTTCAGTAGTAATCAATATGTGTATTGACAGATATATTGGAAAAACAACAGCTGTCTTCACAGTGGTCATGGCATAGTGGTTAAGTGTTGTGACTATAGTGTACAGGGTCCTGGGTTCAAGACCTGCAAGGGCTGTCTATTTAGTTGCTGGTTAGAACAAGGACTGTTGGATACAGAGTGGTTGAGGCAGTTTTGAACAGCTTTAAGGGGGTTTGTGTGGGTTTGCATGAAGCTAAGCTTTGCTAAGCTACAGGTAAACGTACGGGCACTCACACAGTGTAGGCTTCACTTACCAGTGCGCAAATCAGCTTAGCTGTTATATTGCAGCAATGTTGAGACCTGCTAAGCATGGCTTAGCCTTGGTAACTAGTTCACACCACCCAGTCTGATAACATAGCAGGGTAATGACATCTGTAATAAGTGTATGTAATGCCATGTGCAATACATGCACCTATGTGCTGTCATTACAGTAGCAAGGGGTGTGAGTGTCATTTGTGTGACACAGACATATATGAGGCCTGTACAGCACTGTTATCCATGTGAATGTGTTACATACAGGGGTAGTAGCCCAGGGTATGTGCTGTCACACTGGCATGTAGAGTATCATGGTGGTACTACTCTTGACAGTGCTTACCCAGGTGACAGCAGAGTGCTAAATGTAGTAGTGACAACAGGCACACCTGCAGGCATAGCTGGACTCTGAGGCTTCTCTGTTGTATCCCTGTTGTGTGAGCTGTGTCACAGTATATAACCCCTACTGGGTAATGATCCGACATGTGGAATGTAACTGTAGACTACTGTCTGTATAGCACATGTTAGTGAGGGCTTCTAATATGTAGTTATGACATACATATTGTTGTCAAATGTCTGTCTGTCAACACATTCATCCTACTGCATAGCTACTTGCTAAGCTGATGACTGTCAGTCCCTGTACAGATGTGCAAATGGCAGGTATCCAGCTGGGATATGTACAGGCAACCTAAGCTTGATTGACACTGACATGTCTGCCCAGCTGTGTAAGAACTGGCACATATAGGAGATAACACCCTGCATGCACCACATGCCATGGGTACCTGCACTACACTACCACAGTCAACAAAACATGCTTGGGTACAGGTCTCCATCACAGACAATAACCATGTGTTGTAATGCATGTTACATATATGTCAACTTGATCACCTCAGTGGCCATATGCAGGAGGCACCTGGAGGACTGGCTGATGCATGTCACTCTCACCCTGAGGGTCACCACAGTAGTGTCTGTCGATAGATTGCCTGCTGCCACATGGCAGGTGGCAGGATACCACTGTACAGACAACCCCTACACAATCCATCTCTCCTTGGACAATAGCTAGGTACACAGCTATAGCCACCTGCAGCAATGCACCCCAGTACTGACACATGTGTACATGTGCATGGCTGAGTATAGCAGTATCTGTGTGTTAGCACACCTGTATTTGGGAATTCCATGAGGGCCTTCACAACCACCGCAACACCCATTGCCATAGTCAGTTGTGGCTGCTGCTGTTTGGGACATTACATGTACCCTGTTAAGCTCCTCTCCTTACTGGCTACATCAGCCTTGCAGTACCAGCACAACAGTGTTGTAAAATGGATTGATAGGCATGGGATTCCCATTGTGTTTTGGCAAGTGTGTGTATGTGTGCATGTCTGTATATCTGTAGGGTACAGCATTCCATGGCCACATACTCCTATTACAATACCCATTGCCACACAATAGTACAGATAGTGTTGTTGCTGCCCATAGGTGAGGCATGACAATGCAACACCCTACTATTCATGTGGCATGTGCATTAGATGCATATCCCTGTAGTACCACTGTTGGGATATACAATGGGTTGTATCACAGTCATGGCCAATGTGTGATGGTGGGTATGTCAGAGTGTCATCATGGGTTTCAGGGAGTACAATATCCACTGGGGGATGTGGGTGCTGTGTACACTGTCATTCCACCACGGTACAACCGGTATATGTACCATGTATCGCGTTATGGTTACCACTGTCACCATCAACCATAGAGGTAACTGATACCACAATCCAGGCCAGTTGTGCATGTGCTGTGTGTAGCCTACCTGCAACACATTGGAAACATGGTCAAGTTAGTTAGCAGCAATAGACTCAGGTCTCTCGGGCATGTGGCTGCCTGTTATGTGTCTGTTAATGAGTATATGAAGGTATGTCACACTATGTATTGTCCATATACACCCATTACATCCCCCATTAGCATACTGTACATGTCTGGGGATGTTCAGCCTGTAACATGTAACCTGGAACACACCTCACCCTAAATGCTGTGTGGTGTGTGCAATGAAAGCCACACACTTTAGTATTTCTACATACCTAGGTAGGGGTCTAGTCCCAGTGTTGCCATGTAAGAGTGTGCGTGTATTGGATGGGTCTACATCAGGTTGCAGATTATACATGTCCCAGCAGGTCACCTGTCCATGTAGCACAGGCAATAACTGTTATACAAACCTGTGACATGTGTTCAACTATACCCCAGAAATGTCACAGCCATGGTGTCACCACAGAGCCATACCCCATAGCGGAATATGACTGCAGACCATCCTTGTGCTGACACATGTACACCTACAACACAAATGGATAACATTATAGAGATCACAATCAACCAGTGTTAATAACAGTTATAATGCATCACTGCTGGATGGCTACACTACCTGACATATATTCATTACACTTTACTCCTTACAACATGTTACATTGCAGTACTGTGGTACACTGTAGTACAGTCACTGTGTGCATCAGAACCATATTAGCCTGTCCCTGCATCGATGGCATGGATGACAGGGATGTGGCACAGGTATCATCATATGCACAGGGTGTGTTGTTGGTTTGTCAGAGTCCGAGGGTGGGTCATACATTTGATACCATGTGTGGGTGAGGGGTGTAATGAGGTGAACTGGGCATGCTGATGTGGTGTGTGTAGTTATGGGGTTGCCCTAGGTGTGTTGTATAGTGCGTGGGTATGCATGCACACAGTTCTGCAATGTAGCTGCCCTACACAAGCATTTATGGACAGCTGCAGACCATACCTGGCAGGGAGTGCAGTTTACTGTCTCCAGCCATGGACACGTGGTCTGTGCTTGCCAGGGGTTCCATGGGCATGTCCAGGTACAGGCCTCAATGTGCTACTCTCACCTGATGATGACAAATGCCTGCTGGAACCAGGTCCCTCCTGGGACTGGCCAGGACCATGTGATTGTGGCCTGCTGTGGTGCGGTGTGGACAGCACCCCCCTGCAGTGCCAGGGCTGGTACTGCCACTATGGGAGCCCCTTGGTGTCCTAGCACATCCACATTGACTGCCAGCTGTTGGCGTTGCTGGTCTACATCCATGCAGCCGTTGACACACTCCCACGACACGTTCAAGCATGGACAGACCACGGTTGATGAGGGCCATCATCTCACCAGACCGTCTATCCAGGAGCTCAGTTAACACATGGATGGCACGAGACAGTTCATGGCAGTTGTCACTTGCAGATGTGAGAGCAGCCCTCTGCAGCCTTAGGCCCTGTCTGGTATAAAGTTCCATATGTGCCTGCATCCCCATGACAGCCTGAAGCATGCGCCTGCTGGTATCAGCTGTGTCGCATCTGCCAGGGGCATGATGACCAGTGGCCCTCCCATGAGCACCCTGTGACATCTGCCTATGTGGTGCCCTGCCAGACATTTGGCTTTGCCGGCTGCAACCAGACACAGCAGGCATGGTTACCACACTTTCCTGTGCACTGCCACTAAATGCCAGCTGTCCCTCTGCTATGGCCACTGGTGGTGGGGTATGTATAGGCACTGAAACTGTGTGTGGGGTTGAGGTGGCTAAAATGATGGCACTGTTTCAGCCCCTGACAACTCCACCTGTGCCTCAACAGTACTATCATCATCTTCATTGTCTGTATGGACACCAACATCAGATTGCATGCAGGAGGGACTCTGACCCACCTCGATACCTGTGGGGGAAAACAATAAATGCCCTTTAAGACATGTACAGCATTGCATAAGAGTACACACACACACACACACACACACACACACACACACACACACACACACACACACACACACACACACACAAACATCTTAATACCTACCTGTCTGTGACTTAACAGACAGTCCCACGTATATTCCCATACATACCCCATCTTGCATCACACTTGGAAACCTACATTCATTGATACCACTCATTAATGTATCAGTTGTCTAAATGCCTAGACAAGTGATCACAACACAAGACCAGTTACTCCATTACCTGCCTGACTTGTGTGGAGTGGTTTTACATGGCCTCACTGCTGTCATTCAGTGTTCATCCTGTGTATGTCCGGAAATCATGAGCATGGCCCCTATATGTGGGGGCTACTATGTTCACTCCATAATACCACGCACTGGAGTGTCATGTGTATCTATTGCTCAATACATGCCAGATATGCTGCTCAATCAGCCTATCATGTGACAACTGTAATATACGGATACACTCCCTGGTGTTGACTAGTAATTCCCCAATGCATCTGTAGTGGTACATGCGTGGGCTGTTTGTCACCTCTCTTCTGAATGTGATATTAAGGGTAAACCATGGTGTCTACCTTCCCTCTCAATGCCTGTTCCATGCTACAGACCTTACTATATTATCAGCTGTCCTGTGATTACATACAGGGCAAGTATTCCTGGTGTGTAATGTGGCAGTCCATGTCCATGTACTGCATGATCCCAAAGGGAGGTACTGCTGTATGTACAACCCCACAATCACACATGTACATACATGGCCACCTACACAAACACACACACATGCACACACACATCCTACATGCATCAACCTCCCTCCACATCACCAGAGTGACCCTACAGGCAAACTAACTACCCACCAGGATGCACACACACACACACACACACATACTGGTGAGGTTGTACAATGATAGTACACACAGTTCTCATATTACCCATCTGTCAACATGCATAACATATGGTACACAACAGCATGCAGTGCAGCTAGAGTCAATCCATGCTAGCAACAATATACATGTGTGTGATGCATGTGCTGTGTCACTAGGTGATGCCCCTTCCCCTGGATACCACTGCACCCATGTACACAGTATTGCTGTGCACATGTTCTGCACCCTGCCATGTAATGTGCACCACCCCTCACAGGTGTACAACCCATTGCTGAATGTGTAGTACTGTGTCAGTTATGTCAGCTTTAATGCTCAGAGCACCTATGTTTTTCAGCAACACATACCTGGGATGATATGTGGATAGATGTCATTTTTGAATGTCTGATGTCTGATTTACAGCTCTCAGAATCAGCGGACCATGTATGATGAGTCCAGTACTATTATACTGACACCCATGAGAGCATACCATGGCTATGGGGGCTGTCAACTCCATTATTGATATGACGCACCCTTCCTTGATCTGTCATGGGACCACATCACTGCATATATTAACAGTACATGAGCCCAATATGTGACATATGTCCTGTACATTCATATGCAGTCTCTACGGAATGTGTTATGTGTGCGGATGCTGACCGCAGTGCATACACTCTGTGTGGGCATATGTGTGCACACCCTTATCATGATGGTTTGTTGCACCTATTGTTATGTGTACTACAACAGTCACTACTCCTGGCAGGGGTATACTTGCATGGGCCATCTGCATTTGCCAGTGTATGTTACATCTGCCCTACACATGTCCCCCTAATCTGCATGATTGCAAGGTCTACTAATGTGCACATCCCTTGGTGTTCACACACTGCCATCACTATTGCTGTGGGGGTAGTGTTACATCTGCTACAGTTCCTTACCCTGACTATGTGGAGATACAGCCATTCTTAGCATCCTTAGGATCCCTGCTGCAGTGCACTGGTGTGTCACGCTGAACACCATGTTACAGCCTAGTGTCAGCTAATAATGTGGACCACAGTAATACATTATGCCATAATGTAACTCTGCAGCAGTTGCCATTGTCCTACAGGTATATACACTGGTGTTGCACTGTATACAGGTGTTGTTCCAAATATATCCCTACTGCAGGCCATTTCTCCCACCATTATGTTACTCCCTGTGGACACATTCCACAATGACAGGATGTTAGTTATCTTGCAGGTGTCTGACATACTCTTCCAATACCCCATCATGATCACCACTCTGATGCCGTGCATTTAACAGCAGCAATACATGCACATGTACAGCATGCATTCTGGGTAGGTGTGTTAGATGTGTGCATGGAATATACCATAGCCATTACATGCTCAGTGTATTGGGAAGCATGTATATAAACCATACTCATCAGCTACAGGCTGCTGCCTTGGTGGTATACCAGAGGGACCTACATAAGAGGGTGAGAGATGCAAAGTCAGTGGCCACACCTGTGGCATTGCTACGGGGTGGGTGCAGCATTACAATACATCAACAGTACATGTCCACAATACTACCACATATGCACATCTGTTTATCACTACTATGCAGCAACAAACTATATCTATGACATGTCAGATGTGCATGATCTACCGTTACAGGTGTGGATGTATATACAACAGTGGTCTACTGATGTGACCTGTGGCCTTACCTGCATATTCCTTAGCTTGTGTGTGGGTAGCACCCACCTCCACAAAGGTGTCTGGCATTTGGTGGCTATGCAGACGGGCAGGTGACACGACACTGGCTAAGAGCTCCTCCACACGTGTCGGGGGGGATGGATGGCATGGCCTCCCCATTGCGAGGTAATTCCCTGGACTGCAGCAGCACACCAACAGGCAATGCGATGCAGGTCAGAACAATGATGCCGAACCTGCTCATAACTGCAGTTGTGCAGTCCGACATCATTGACCCTGTGGACTAGGTCATTCCACAGGGTGGTCCACTCCTGCTGATCATGGGCAGCCCGGCCAAACAAGACAGGGTAGTGCTATATTAGGTGGTTTACTACAATGCTGTTCTCAGCAGCTGAGTAATCCAGAAGCCTTCCATGGGATATCTTGCCTGAAAGACAAAGATGGACACAGGTGTGACCAAGTCATGCAGCAAGGTTACCACAGTTCTTAATACAAATCACTATCACCCCCCCACCATATCAATGGCAACATACTGTACACAAAACTCAATAGGTATGGTTACAGCTTACCTACCAGTGGGGCAGATATTGTATTGTAGCACACTTTGTGCACTGCGTTTGTGGCCATGTTCCCTGTGTGGACACTATCATTGCTGGCCTGTTACAGACTATTCACCTGCGTTTTATTGTCAGGGCCACTATGGTTCCATATATGCCTATGGTATGCTTGCTATGTGGTTGCTGCACATCTGACATTCTGCATTATTGGGGATATCTATGCATGCTGTTTGACATGTTCCAGGATTGTGTAGACCATTACTATCCACATATGTTCTATAACAGTGACACAATAACATGTATATGTACTATTGGCCAGCAGAACCAACTCTCCAAACTCATCTGCGCATGTTACCAGGCCACATCACATGTGTGACCCACCCTGGGGCCTCCTCATGTACTGGTCCAGCAAAACCTTCAAGTGGAACCAACTCAGGGGATGTTGTCCCTCCCCTGGGGGCACACACAGACATGATCTTGTCCTCCAAGGTCAGGTCCAAGGTCTGTTCCATAACGGGCTCCACAGACACATGTGGGATGTGCTCCATCACCTTGAGACACCCAGTACACATTCACAGGGTCCACATGCTCCTCCTGGTCAGCCTCCAGGCCAGGCACCATCGAGACATTGATTGCTGTTGTGAGTAGCAGTGGGTAGGAGGCTTGTTCCCATTGTGTCCATACTGGGGCCATGCGATGTCCACTTCACAGACCACACACACACCATCCAGGGTGTTTACCCACCACATGTGTCACATACATCCCCTGTAGGCTGTCCTCTATATCTACCAACCTTGACCACCTCCACAACTATACCTGCCATACTTCCACATATTCCCATTCCATACTTCACAGGCAAGGGCAATGTGGTCCCAACAAGGGGTTCACATGTGACATACCCATCCATGTTGCACACACTGACAGCTGTAGATATCTGTGTGTATTGCTATGTGTGCTGTTCCCCTCACACATAGCATGCAGCACTGTGATGGTAATATAGGGGACATGTATTTACATACATATATGTTTGAGTGTGTGTGTTTGTATATATGTAGACATGTGCATATAGGTATATATCTATATATGTGTAGATATATATGATGCTGTATATATGTGTTTATATGTGTGTCTACACATGGGTATCTGCATATTTGTGGACATACATGTATATATATATATATATATATATATATATATATATATATATATATATATATACACACACACACACACACACACACACACACACACACACACACACACACACACACACACACACACACACACACACACATATGCATGCAGCATGCTGTGTAGTACTTCCAATTACCACTGTCATGGCAACCAATTACTAAAAATCCCTACATCATGTGGGCATGGTCCCTTTACCTTTCCTGTATGGTGGACATCCTCCCTATGTGTAGGCAGCAGTGTTACAGACAGCAGGTAGCAATATTACTGCTTCCTGCCATATAGACTGTTCTGTTTGTCATTGTGTTGTGATGGTGTCAGTTATGCCTTACTATGTAACAGATACATCCCATTGTGTCAACTGAGGCCTTTACCCCTAGGAATTGTGTACAGAGTGTAGTTAGAGGCTGCTGGACTATGCATCTGCATTACTTACTGTTGCTTGAATGTTATGCTGTTGCCCAGTCAGTCTTTACTATTGTACTACTTGAAGGCCTCGGCCTGGACAGCAACATATGTCAACCTTTCTAGACTACTGTATTAATATTACTGTTTCACAGTTGTATTACTCTGTTTATATGTATGTCAGAGTCTAAACAGATATGACATGGCATATACAACCGTAATAGTGCACAAATAAAGCTTTCCCATGTATGCAAACCTGTGTATGGTGTTATATCCTTTGACCTCTCTGTGGGAATATGTTGCAGGCAACAATTGTAATTTGTATGGGTGGCTCATGCAGTATCCAGTTGGTCAGGTGGCAACTGTAGGCATAGTGTCCAGTCAGTCTTTACTATTGTACTACTTGAAGGCCTCGGCCTGGACAGCAACATATGTCAACCTTTCTAGACTACTGTATTAATATTACTGTTTCACAGTTGTATTACTCTGTTTATATGTATGTCAGAGTCTAAACAGATATGACATGGCATATACAACCGTAATAGTGCACAAATAAAGCTTTCCCATGTATGCAAACCTGTGTATGGTGTTATATCCTTTGACCTCTCTGTGGGAATATGTTGCAGGCAACAATTGTAATTTGTATGGGTGGCTCATGCAGTATCCAGTTGGTCAGGTGGCAACTGTAGGCATAGTGTCTGTTCCGTACTGTGTGCACCTTCTGCATATGTATCATCCTATACATATCTCTGTGTATGTGTAGTTACATATATATCTATATCTATCTATCTATGTATCTATAGATATATATATATATATATATATATATATATATGTGTATATATATATATATATAT